>NW_028269989.1:1141052-1304060 GCF_054644295.1 Miniopterus natalensis | reverse complement strand
CTAACCATAGCTCTCAACATAACCCTAACCCTAGGTCCAATCAGAACCCTAACCGGATCTCTAACCCTAGCCCTCAACATAACCCTAACCCTAGGTCCAATCGGAACCCTAACCGGATTTCTAACCATAGCCTTCAACATAACCCTAACCCTAGGTCCAATCGGAACCCTAACCGCATCTGTATAGCTAGCCCTCAACATAACCCTAACCCTAGGTCCAATCGGAACCCTTACCGGATATCTAACCATAGCCTTCAACATAACCCTAACCCTAGGTCCAATCGGAACCCTAACCGGATCTCTGTACCTAGCCCTCAACATAACCCTAACCCTAGGTCCAATCGGAACCCCAACCGGATCTCTAACCCTAGCCCTCAACATAACCCTAACTTTAGGTCCAATCGGAAGCCTAACCAGATCTCTATCCCTAGCTCTCAACATAACCCTAACCCTAGGACCAATCGGAACCCCAACCGGATCTCTAAACGTAGCCCTCAACATAACCCTAACCCTAGGTCCAATCGGAACCCTAACCGGATCTCTAACCCTAGCCCTCAACATCACCCTAACCCTAGGTCCAATTGGAACCCTAACCGGATATCTAACACTAGCCCTCAACATAACCCTAACCCTAGGTCCAATCAAAACCCTAACTGGATCTCTAACCCTAGCCCTCAACATAACCATAACCCTATGTCCAATCGGAACCCTAACCGGATCTCTATCCCTAGCCCTCAACATAACCCTAACCCTAGGTCCAATCGGAAGAGTAAACGGATATCTAACCCTAGCCCTC
Source organism: Miniopterus natalensis (assembly GCF_054644295.1). Lineage (NCBI taxonomy): Eukaryota > Metazoa > Chordata > Mammalia > Chiroptera > Miniopteridae > Miniopterus > Miniopterus natalensis. The sequence continues at coordinate 1,303,265 of NW_028269989.1, read as the reverse complement.
AACATAACCCTAATCCTAGGTCTAGTCGGAACCCTAACCGGATCTCTACACCTCGCCCTCAACATAACCCTAACCCTACGTCTAATCGGAACCCTAACCGGTTCTCTACCACTCACCCTCAACATAACCCTAACCCTAGGTCCAATCGGAACCGTAACCGGATCTCTAACCTTAGCCCTCAACACAACACTAACCCTAGGTCCAATCGGAACCCTAACCGGAACTCTAACCCTAGCCCTCAACATAACCCTAACCCTCGTCCAATCGGAACCCTAACCGGAACTCTACCCTAGCCCTCAAAATAACCCAAACCCTAGGTCCAATCGGAACCCTAACCGGATCTCTAACCCTAGCCCTCAACAATTCACTAACCCTAGGTCCAATCAGAACCCTAAACGAATATCTAACCCTAGCCCTCAAGATAACCCTAACCCTAGGTGCAATCGGAACCCTAACGGGGTATCTAACCCCAGCCCTCAACATAACCCTAACCCTAGGTCCAATCGGAACCCTAACAGGATCTCTACCCCAGCCCTCAACATAACCCTAACCCTAGGTCCAATTGGAACCCTAACGGGACCTCTACACCTCGCCCTCAACATAACCCTAACCCTAGGTCCAATCGGAACCCTAACCGGATCTCTACCCCTCTCCCTCAACATAACCCTAACCCTAGGTCCAATCGGAACCCTAAGCGGATATCTAACACTAGCCCTCAACATAACACTAACCCTAGGTCCAATCGGAACCCTAACCGGATCTCTATCCCTAGCTCTCAACATAACCCTAAACCTAGGTCCAATCGGAACCCTAACCGGATCTCTAACCCTGGCCCTCAACATAACCGAAACCCTAGGTCCAATCGGAACCCTAACCGGATTTCTAACCCTAGCCTTCAACATAACCCTAACCCTAGGTCCAATCGGAACCCTAACCGGATTTCTAACCCTAGCCTTCAACATAACACTAACCCTAGGTCCAATCGGAACCCTAACCGGATCTGTATACCTAGCCCTCAACATAACCCTAACCCTAGGTCCAATCGGAACCCTAACCGGATCTCTAACCCTAGCCCACAACATAACACTAACCCTAGGTCCAATCGGAACCCTAGCCGGATCTGTGTACCTAGCACTCAACATAACCCTAACCCTAGGTCCAATCGGAACCGCAACAGGATCTCTAACCCTACCCCTCAACATAACCCTAACCCTAGGTCCAATCGGAACCCTAACCGGATCTCTATCCCTAGCTCTCAACATAACCCTAACCCTAGGTCCAATCGGAACCCCAACCGGATCTCTAAACGTAGCCCTCAACATAACCCTAACCCTAGGTCCAATCGGAACCCTAACCGGATCTCTAACCCTAGCCCTCAACATAACCCTAACCCTAGGTACAATGGGAACCCTAACCGGATCTCTAACGCTAGCCCTCAACATAACCCTAACGCTAGGTCCAATCGGAACCCTAACCGGATCTGTATACCTAGCCCTCAACATAACCCTAAGCCTAGGTCCAAACGGAACCCTAACACGATCTGTATACCTAGCCCTCAACATAACCCTAACCCTAGGTCCAATCGGAACCCTAACCGGATCTCTAACCCTAGCCCACAACATACCCTACCCCTAGGTCCAATCGGAACCCTAACCGGATCTGTGTACCTAGCCCTCAACATAACCCTAACCCTAGGTCCAATCGGAACCCCAACCGGATCTCTAACGCTAGCCCTCAACATAACCCTAACCCGAGGTCCAATCGGAAGCCTAACCGGATCTCTAACCCTAGCCCTCAATATAACCCTAACCCTAGGTCCAATCGGAACCCTAACCGTATCTCTAACTCTAGCCCTCAACATAACCCTAACCCTAGGTCCAATCAAAACACTAACTGGATCTCTAACCCTAGCCCTCAACATAACCCTAACCCTAGGTCCAATCGGAACCCTAGCCGGATCTGTGTACCTAGCACTCAACATAACCCTAACCCTAGGTACAATCGGAACCGCAACCGGATCTCTAACCCTACCCCTCAACATAACCCTAACCCTAGGTCCAATCGGAAGCCTAACCGGATCTCTAACCCTAGCCCTCAACATAACCCTAACCCTAGGTCCAATCGGAACCCTAACCGGATCTCTAACCCTAGCCCTCAACATAACCCTAACCCTAGGTCCAATCAAAACACTAACTGGATCTCTAACCCTAGCGCTCAACATAACCCTAACCCTAGGTCCAATCGGAACCCTAACCGGATCTCTAACCCTAGCTCTCAACATAACCCTAACCCTAGGTCCAATCAGAACCCTAACCGGATCTCTAACCCTAGCCCTCAACATAACCCTAACCCTAGGTCCAATCGGAACCCTAACCGGATTTCTAACCCTAGCCTTCAACATAACCCTAACCCTAGGTCCAATCGGAACCCTAACCGCATCTGTATAGCTAGCCCTCAACATAACCCTAACCCTAGGTCCAATCAGAACCCTTACCGGATTTCTAACCATAGCCTTCAACATAACCCTAACCCTAGGTCCAATCGGAACCCTAACCGGATCTGTGTACCTAGCCCTCAACATAACCCTAACCCTAGGTCCAATCGGAACCCCAACCGGATCTCTAACCCTAGCCCTCAACATAACCCTAACCCTAGGTCCAATCGGAAGCCTAACCGGATCTCTAACCCTAGCCCTCAACATAACCCTAACCCTAGGTGCATTCGGAACCCTAACCGGATCTCTAACCCTAGCCCTCAACATAACCCTAACCCTAGGTCCAATCGGAACCCTAACCGGAACGCTAACCCTAGCCCTAAAAATAACCCTAACCCTAGGTCCAATCGGAACCCTAAGCGGATCTCTAACCCTAGCGCTCAACATATCACTAACCCTAGGTTCAATCGGAACCCTAAACGGATATCTAACCCTAGCCCTCAACATAACCCTAACCCTAGGTCCAATCGGAAACCTAACCGGATTTCTAACCCTAGCCTTCAACATAACCCTAACCCTAGGTCCAATCGGAACCCTAACCGGATCCGTATACCTAGCCCTCAACATAACCCTAACCCTAGGTCCAATCGGAACCCCAACCGGATCTGTATACCTATCCCTCAACATAACCCTAACCCTAGGTCCAATCGGAACCCTAAATGGATCTCTAACCCTAGCCCTCAACATAACCCTAACCCTAGGTCCAATCGGAACCCTAACCGGATCTCTAAACCTAGCCCTCAACATAACCCTAACCCTAGGTCCAATCGGAACCCTAACGGGGTATCTAACCCCAGTCCTCAACATAACCCTAACCCTAGGTCCAATCGGAACCCTAACAGGATCTCTACCCCAGCCCTCAACATAACCCTAACCCTAGGTCCAATTGGAACACTAACCGGACCTCTACACCTCGCCCTCAACATAACCCTAACCCTAGGTCCAATTGGAACCCTAACCGGATATCTAACACTAGTCCTCAACATAGCCCTAACCCTAGGTCCAATCGGAACCCTAACCGGATCTCTATCCCTAGCTCTCAACATAACCCTAACCCTAGGTCCAATCGGAACCCTAACCGGATCACTAACCCTAGCCCTCAACATAACCCTAACCCTAGGTCCAATCGGAACCCTAACCGGATCTCTAACCCTAGCCCTCAACATAACCCTAACCCTAGGTCCAATCGGAACCCAAACCGGATTTCTATCCCTAACCTTCAACATAACCCTAACCCTAGGTCCAATCGGAACCCTAACCGAATCTGTATACCTATCCCTCAACATAACCCTAACCCTAGGTCCAATCGGAACCCAAACCGGATCTGTATACCTAGCCCTCAACATAACCCTAACCCTAGGTCCAATCGGAACCCTAACCGGATTTCTAACCCTAGCCTTCAACATAACCCTAACCCTAGGTCCAATCGGAACCCTAACCGGATCCGTATACCTAGCCCTCAACATAACCCTAACCCTAGGTCCAATCGGAACCCTAACCGGATCTGTATACCTAGCCCTCAACATAACCCTAACCCTAGATCCAATTGGAACCCTAACCGGGTATCTAACACTAGCCCTCAACATAACCCTAACCCTAGGTCCAATTGGAACCCTAACCGGATCTCTATCCCTAGCTCTCAACATAACCCTAACCCTAGGTCCAATCGGAACCCCAACCGGATCTCTAAACGTAGCCCTCAACATAACCCTAACCCTAGGTCCAATCGGAACCCTAACCGGATTTCTAACCCTAGCCTTCAACATAACCCTAACCCTAGGTACAATCGGAACCCTAACCGCATCTGTATAGCTAGCCCTCAACATAACCCTAACCCTAGGTCCAATCGGAACCCTTACCGGATTTCTAACCATAGCCTTCAACATAACCATAACCCTAGGTCCAATCGGAACCCTAACCGGATCTGTGTACCTAGCCCTCAACATAACCCTAACCCTAGGTCCAATCGGAACCCCAACCGGATCTCTAACCCTAGCCCTCAACATAACCCTAACCCTAGGTCCAATCGGAAGCCTAACCGGATCTCTAACCCTAGCCCTCAACATAACCCTAACCCTAGGTGCATTCGGAACCCTAACCGGATCTCTAACCCTAGCCCTCAACATAACCCTAACCCTAGGTCCAATCGGAACCCTAACCGGAACTCTAACCCTAGCCCTCAAAATAACCCTAACCCTAGGTCCAATCGGAACCCTAAGCGGATCTCTAACCCTAGCGCTCAACATATCACTAACCCTAGGTTCAATCGGAACCCTAAACGGATATCTAACCCTAGCCCTCAACATAACCCTAACCCTAGGTCCAATCGGAACCCTAACCGGATTTCTAACCCTAGCCTTCAACGTAACCCTAACCCTAGGTCCAATCGGAACCCTAACCGGATCCGTATACCTAGCCCTCAACATAACCCTAACCCTAGGTCCAATCGGAACCCCAACCGGATCTGTATACCTAGCCCTCAACATAACCCTAACCCTAGGTCCAATCGGAACCCTAATTGGATCTCTAACCCTAGCCCTCAACATAACCCTAACCCTAGGTCCAATCGGAACCCTAACCGGATCTCTAAACCTAGCCCTCAACATAACCCTAACCCTAGGTCCAATCGGAACCCTAACGGGGTATCTAACCCCAGTCCTGAACATAACCGTAACCCTAGGTCCAATCGGAACCCTAACAGGATCTCTAACCCAGCCCTCAACATAACCCTAACCCTAGGTCCAATTGGAACACTAACCGGACCTCTACACCTCGCCCTCAACATAACCCTAACCCTAGGTCCAATCGGAACCCTAACCGGATCTCTATCCCTAGCTCTCAACATAACCCTAACCCTAGGTCCAATCGGAACCGTAACCGGATTTCTATCCCTAACCTTCAACATAACCCTAACCCTAGGTCCAATCGGAACCCTAACCGGATCTCTAACCCTATCCCTCAACATAACCCTAACCCTAGGTCCAATCGGAACCCAAACCGGATCTCTATACCTAGCCCTCAACATAACCCTAACCCTAGGTCCAATCGGAACCCTAACCAGATCTCTAACCCTAGCCCTCAACATAACACTAACCCTAGGTCCAATCGGAACCCTAACCGGATTTCTAACCCTAGCCTTCAACATAACCCTAACCCTAGGTCCAATCGGAACCCTAACCGGATCCGTATACCTAGCCCTCAACATAACCCTAACCCTAGGTCCAATCGGAACCCTAACCGGATCTGTATACCTAGCCCTCAACATAACCCTAACCCTAGGTCCAATTGGAACCCTAACCGGATATCTAACACTAGCCCTCAACATAACCCTAACCCTAGGTCCAATCGGAACCCTAACCGGATCTCTATCCCTAGCCCTCAACATAACCCTAACCCTAGGTCCAATCGGAACCCTAACCGGATCTCTAACCCTAGCCCTCAACATAACCCTAACCCTAGGTACAATGGGAACCCTAACCGGATCTCTAACGCTAGCCCTCAACATAACCCTAACGCTAGGTCCAATCGGAACCCTAACCGGATCTGTATACCTAGCCCTCAACATAACCCTAAGCCTAGGTCCAAACGGAACCCTAACACGATCTGTATACCTAGCCCTCAACATAACCCTAACCGTAGGTCCAATCGGAACCCTAACCGGATCTGTGTACCTAGCCCTCAACATAACCCTAACCCTAGGTCCAATCGGAACCCCAACCGGATCTCTAACGCTAGCCCTCAACATAACCCTAACCCGAGGTCCAATCGGAAGCCTAACCGGATCTCTAACCCTAGCCCTCAATATAACCCTAACCCTAGGTCCAATCGGAACCCTAACCGGATCTCTAACTCTAGCCCTCAACATAACCCTAACCCTAGGTCCAATCAAAACACTAACTGGATCTCTAACCCTAGCCCTCAACATAACACTAACCCTAGGTCCAATCGGAACCCTAGCCGGATCTGTGTACCTAGCACTCAACATAACCCTAACCCTAGGTCCAATCGGAACCGCAACCGGATCTCTAACCCTACCCCTCAACATAACCCTAACCCTAGGTCCAATCGGAAGCCTAACCGGATCTCTAACCCTAGCCCTCAACATAACCCTAACCCTAGGTCCAATCGGAACCCTAACCGGATCTCTAACCCTACCCCTCAACATAACCCTAACCCTAGGTGCAATCAAAACACTAACTGGATCTCTAACCCTAGCGCTCAACATAACCCTAACCCTAGGTCCAATCGGAACCCTAACCGGATCTCTAACCCTAGCTCTCAACATAACCCTAACCCTAGGTCCAATCAGAACCCTAACCGGATCTCTAACCCTAGCCCTCAACATAACCCTAACCCTAGGTCTAATCGGAACCCTAACCGGATTTCTAACCCTAGCCTTCAACATAACCCTAACCCTAGGTCCAATCGGAACCCTTACCGGATTTCTAACCATAGCCTTCAACATAACCCTTACCCTAGGTCCAATCGGAACCCTAACCGGATCTGTGTACCTAGCCCTCAACATAACCCTAACCCTAGGTCCAATCGGAACCCTAACCTGATCTCTAACCCTAGCCCTCAACAATTCACTGACCCTAGGTCCAATCGGAACCCTAAATGAATATCTAACCCTAGCCCTCAACATAACCCTAACCCTAGGTCCAATCGGAACCCTAACGGGGTATCTAACCCCAGCCCTCAACATAACCCTAACCCTAGGTCCAATCGGAACCCTAACCGGACCTCTACACCTCGCCCTCAACATAACCCTAACCCTAGGTCCAATCGGAACCCTAACCGGATCTCTACCCCTCGCCCTCAACATAACCCTAACCCTAGGTCCAATCGGAACCCTAACCAGATCTCTATCCCTAGCTCTCAAAATAACCCTAACCCTAGGTCCAATCGGAACCCTAACCGGATCTCTAACCCTATCCCTCAACATAACCCTAACCCTAGGTCCAATCGGAACCCTAACCGGATTTCTAACCATAGCCTTCAACATAACCCTAACCTTAGGTCCAATCGGAACCCTAACCGGATCTGTATACCTAGCCCTCAACATAACCCTAACCCTAGGTCCAATCAGAACCCTAACCGGATCTGTATACCTAGCCTCCACATAACCCTAACCCTAGGTCCAATCGGAACCCTTACCGGATTTCTAACCATAGCCTTCAACATAACCCTAACCCTAGGTCCAATCGGAACCCTAACCGGATCTGTGTACCTAGCCCTCAACATAACCCTAACCCTAGGTCCAATCGGAACCCCAACCGGATCTCTAACCCTAGCCCTCAACATAACCCTAACCCTAGGTCCAATCGGAAGCCTAACCGGATCTCTAACCCTAGCCCTCAACATAACCCTAACCCTAGGTGCATTCGGAACCCTAACCGGATCTCTAACCCTAGCCCTCAAAATAACCTTAACCCTAGGTCCAATCGGAACCCTAAGCGGATCTCTAACCCTAGCGCTCAACATATCACTAACCCTAGGTTCAATCGGAACCCTAAACGGATATCTAACCCTAGCCCTCAACATAACCCTAACCCTAGGTCCAATCGGAACCCTAACCCGATCTGTATACCTAGCCCACAACATACCCTAACCCTAGGTCCAATCGGAACCCTAACCGGATCTGTGTACCTAGCCCTTAACATAACCCTAACCCTAGGTCCAATCGGAACCCCAACCGGATCTCTAACGCTAGCCCTCAACATAACCCTAACCCGAGGTCCAATCGGAAGCCTAACCGGATCTCTAACCCTAGCCCTCAATATAACCCTAACCCTAGGTCCAATCAAAACACTAACTGGATCTCTAACCCTAGCCCTCAACATAACCCTAACCCTAGGTCAAATCGGAACCCTACCGGATGTGTATACCTAGCCCTCAACATAACCCTAACCCTAGGTCCAATCGGAACCATTACCGGATTTCTAACCATAGCCTTCAACATAACCATAACCCTAGGTCCAATCGGAACCCTAACCGGATCTGTGTACCTAGCCCTCAACATAACCCTAACCCTAGGTCCAATCGGAACCCCAACCGGATCTCTAACCCTAGCCCTCAACATAACCCTAACCCTAGGTCCAATCGGAAGCCTAACCGGATCTCTAACCCTAGCCCTCAACATAACCCTAACCCTAGGTGCATTCGGAACCCTAACCGGATCTCTAACCCTAGCCCTCAACATAACCCTAACCCTAGGTCCAATCGGAACCCTAACCGGAACTCTAACCCTAGCCCTCAAAATAACCCTAACCCTAGGTCCAATCGGAACCCTAAGCGGATCTCTAACCCTAGCGCTCAACATATCACTAACCCTAGGTTCAATCGGAACCCTAAACGGATATCTAACCCTAGCCCTCAACATAACCCTAACCCTAGGTCCAATCGGAACCCTAACCGGATTTCTAACCCTAGCCTTCAACATAACCCTAACCCTAGGTCCAATCGGAACCCTAACCGGATCCGTATACCTAGCCCTCAACATAACCCTAACCCTAGGTCCAATCGGAACCCCAACCGGATCTGTATACCTAGCCCTCAACATAACCCTAACCCTAGGTCCAATCGGAACCCTAATTGGATCTCTAACCCTAGCCCTCAACATAACCCTAACCCTAGGTCCAATCGGAACCCTAACCGGATCTCTAAACCTAGCCCTCAACATAACCCTAACCCTAGGTCCAATCGGAACCCTAACGGGGTATCTAACCCCAGTCCTCAACATAACCCTAACCCTAGGTCCAATCGGAACCCTAACAGGATCTCTACCCCAGCCCTCAACATAACCCTAACCCTAGGTCCAATTGGAACACTAACCGGACCTCTACACCTCGCCCTCAACATAACCCTAACCCTAGGTCCAATTGGAACCCTAACCGGATATCTAACACTAGCCCTCAACATAACCCTAACCCTAGGTCCAATCGGAACCCTAACCGGATCTCTATCCCTAGCTCTCAACATAACCCTAACCCTAGGTCCAATCGGAACCCTAACCGGATTTCTATCCCTAACCTTCAACATAACCCTAACCCTAGGTCCAATCGGAACCCTAACCGGATCTCTAACCCTATCCCTCAACATAACCCTAACCCTAGGTCCAATCGGAACCCAAACCGGATCTGTATACCTAGCCCTCAACATAACCCTAACCCTAGGTCCAATCGGAACCCTAACCAGATCTCTAACCCTAGCCCTCAACATAACACTAACCCTAGGTCCAATCGGAACCCTAACAGGATTTCTAACCCTAGCCTTCAACATAACCCTAACCCTAGGTCCAATCCGAACCCTAACCGGATCCGTATACCTAGCCCTCAACATAACCCTAACCCTAGGTCCAATCGGAACCCTAACCGGATCTGTATACCTAGCCCTCAACATAACCCTAACCCTAGGTCCAATTGGAACCCTAACCGGATATCTAACACTAGCCCTCAACATAACCCTAACCCTAGGTCCAATCGGAACCCTAACCGGATCTCTATCCCTAGCTCTCAACATAACCCTAACCCTAGGTCCAATCGGAACCCCAACCGGATCTCTAAACGTAGCCCTCAACATAACCCTAACCCTAGGTCCAATCGGAACCCTAACCGGATCTCTAACCCTAGCCCTCAACATAACCCTAACCCTAGGTACAATGGGAACCCTAACCGGATCTCTAACGCTAGCCCTCAACATAACCCTAACGCTAGGTCCAATCGGAACCCTAACCGGATCTGTATACCTAGCCCTCAACATAACCCTAAGCCTAGGTCCAAACGGAACCCTAACACGATCTGTATACCTAGCCCTCAACATAACCCTAACCCTAGGTCGAATCGGAACCCTAACCGGATCTCTAACCCTAGCCCACAGCATACCCTAACCCTAGGTCCAATCGGAACCCTAACCGGATCTGTGTACCTAGCCCTCAACATAACCCTAACCCTAGGTCCAATAGGAACCCCAACCGGATCTCTAACGCTAGCCCTCAACATAACCCTAACCCGAGGTCCAATCGGAAGCCTAACCGGATCTCTAACCCTAGCCCTCAATATAACCCTAACCCTAGGTCCAATCGGAACCCTAACCGTATCTCTAACTCTAGCCCTCAACATAACCCTAACCCTAGGTCCAATCAAAACACTAACTGGATCTCTAACCCTAGCCCTCAACATAACCCTAACCCTAGGTCCAATCGGAACCCTAGCCGGATCTGTGTACCTAGCACTCAACATAACCCTAACCCTAGGTCCAATCGGAACCGCAACCGGATCTCTAACCCTACCCCTCAACATAACCCTAACCCTAGGTCCAATCGGAAGCCTAACCGGATCTCTAACCCTAGCCCTCAACATAACCCTAACCCTAGGTCCAATCGGAACCCTAACCGGATCTCTAACCCTAGCCCTCAACATAACCCTAACCCTAGGTCCAATCAAAACACTAACTGGATCTCTAACCCTAGCGCTCAACATAACCCTAACCCTAGGTCCATTCGGAACCCTAACCGGATCTCTAACCCTAGCTCTCAACATAACCCTAACCCTAGGTCCAATCAGAACCCTAACCGGATCTCTAACCCTAGCCCTCAACATAACCCTAACCCTAGGTCTAATCGGAACCCTAACCGGATTTCTAACCCTAGCCTTCAACATAACCCTAACCCTAGGTCCAATCGGAACCCTAACCGCATCTGTATAGCTAGCCCTCAACATAACCCTAACCCTAGGTCCAATCGGAACCCTTACCGGATTTCTAACCATAGCCTTCAACATAACCCTAACCCTAGGTCCAATCGGAACCCTAACCGGATCTGTGTACCTAGCCCTCAACATAACCCTAACCCTAGGTCCAATCGGAACCCTAACCTGATCTCTAACCCTAGCCCTCAACAATTCACTGACCCTAGGTCCAATCGGAACCCTAAATGAATATCTAACCCTAGCCCTCAACATAACCCTAACCCTAGGTCCAATCGGAACCCTAACGGGGTATCTAACCCCAGCCCTCAACATAACCCTAACCCTAGGTCCAATCGGAACCCTAACCGGACCTCTACACCTCGCCCTCAACATAACCCTAACCCTAGGTCCAATCGGAACCCTAACCGGATCTCTACCCCTCGCCCTCAACATAACCCTAACCCTAGGTCCAATCGGAACCCTAACCAGATCTCTATCCCTAGCTCTCAAAATAACCCTAACCCTAGGTCCAATCGGAACCCTAACCGGATCTCTAACCCTATCCCTCAACATAACCCTAACCCTAGGTCCAATCGGAACCCTAACCGGATTTCTAACCATAGCCTTCAACATAACCCTAACCTTAGGTCCAATCGGAACCCTAACCGGATCTTTATACCTAGCCTCAACATAACCCTAACCCTAGGTCCAATCGGAACCCTTACCGGATTTCTAACCATAGCCTTCAACATAACCCTAACCCTAGGTCCAATCGGAACCCTAACCGGATCTGTGTACCTAGCCCTCAACATAACCCTAACCCTAGGTCCAATCGGAACCCCAACCGGATCTCTAACCCTAGCCCTCAACATAACCCTAACCCTAGGTCCAATCGGAAGCCTAACCGGATCTCTAACCCTAGCCCTCAACATAACCCTAACCCTAGGTGCATTCGGAACCCTAACCGGATCTCTAACCCTAGCCCTCAACATAACCCTAACCCTAGGTCCAATCGGAACCCTAACAGGAACTCTAACCCTAGCCCTCAAAATAACATTAACCCTAGGTCCAATCGGAACCCTAAGCGGATCTCTAACCCTAGCGCTCAACATATCACTAACCCTAGGTTCAATCGGAACCCTAAACGGACATCTAACCCTAGCCCTCAACATAACCCTAACCCTAGGTCCAATCAGAACCCTAACCCGATCTGTATACCTAGCCCTCAACATAACCCTAACCCTAGGTCCAATCGGAACCCTAACCGGATCTCTAACCCTAGCCCACAACATACCCTAACCCTAGGTCCAATCGGAACCCTAACCGGATCTGTGTACCTAGCCCTTAACATAACCCTAACCCTAGGTCCAATCGGAACCCCAACCGGATCTCTAACGCTAGCCCTCAACATAACCCTAACCCGAGGTCCAATCGGAAGCCTAACCGGATCTCTAACCCTAGCCCTCAATATAACCCTAACCCTAGGTCCAATCAAAACACTAACTGGATCTCTAACCCTAGCCCTCAACATAACCCTAACCCTAGGTCAAATCGGAACCCTACCGGATGTGTATACCTAGCCCTCAACATAACCCTAACCCTAGGTCCAATTGGAACCCTAACCGGATCTAACCCTACCCCACAACATAACCTTAACCCTAGGTCCAATCGGAACCCTAAGCGGATCTCTAACCCTAGCGCTCAACATATCACTAACCCTAGGTTCAATCGGAACCCTAAACGGATATCTAACCCTAGCCCTCAACATAACCCTAACCCTAGGTCCAATTGGAACCCTAACCGGATTTCTAACCCTAGCCTTCAACATAACCCTAACCCTAGGTCCAATCGGAACCCTAACCGGATCCGTATACCTAGCCCTCAACATAACCCTAACCCTAGGTCCAATCGGAACCCTATCCGGATCTGTATACCTAGCCCTCAACATAACCCTAACCCTAGGTCCAATCGGAACCCTAAATGGATCTCTAACCCTAGCCCTCAACATAACCCTAACCCTAGGTCCAATCGGAACCCTAACCGGATCTCTAAACCTAGCCCTCAACATAACCCTAACCCTAGGTCCAATCGGAACCCTAACGGGGTATCTAACCTCAGTCCTCAACATAACCCTAACATTAGGTCCAATCGGAACCCTAACAGGATCTCTACCCCAGCCCTCAACATAACCCTAACCCTAGGTCGAATCGGAACCCTAACCGGATCTCTAACCCTAGCCCTCAACATAACCCTAACCCTAGGTCCAATCGGAACCCTAACCGGATTTCTAACCCTAGCCTTCAACATAACCCTAACCCTAGGTCCAATCGGAACCCTAACCGAATCTGTATACCTATCCCTCAACATAACCCTAACCCTAGGTCCAATCGGAACCCAAACCGGATCTGTATACCTAGCCCTCAACATAACCCTAACCCTAGGTCCAAACGGAACCCTAACCAGATCTCTAACCCTAGCCCTCAACATAACCCTAACCCTAGTTCCAATCGGAGCCCTAACCGGATTTCTAACCCTAGCCCTCAACATAACCCTAACCCTAGGTCCAATCGGAACCCTAACCGGATCTGTATACCTAGCCCTCAACATAACCCTAACCCTAGGTCCAATCGGAAGAGTAAACGGATATCTAACCCTAGCCCTCAACATAACCCTAATCCTAGGTCCAATCGGAACCCTAACCGGATCTCTACACCTCGCCCTCAACATAACCCTAACCCTACGTCTAATCGGAACCCTAACCGCTTCTCTACCCCTCACCCTCAACATAACCCTAACCCTAGGTCCAATCGGAACCGTAATCGGATCTCTAACCTTAGCCCTCAACACAACACTAACCCTAGGTCCAATCGGAACCCTAACCGGATCTCTAACCCTAGCCCTCAACATAACTCTAACCCTCGTCCAATCGGAACCCTAACCGGAACTCTAACCCTAGCCCTAAAAATAACCCAAACCCTAGGTCCAATCGGAACCATAACCGGATCTCTAACCCTAGCCCTCAACAATTCACTAACCCTAGGTCCAATCGGAACCCTAAACGAATATCTAAACCTAGCCCTCAACATAACCCTAACCCTAGGTCCAATCGGAACCATAACGGGGTATCTAACCCCAGCCCTCAACATAACCCTAACCCTAGGTCCAATCGGAACCCTAACCGAATCTGTATACCTATCCCTCAACATAACCCTAACCCTAGGTCCAATCGGAACCCAAACCGGATCTGTATACCTAGCCCTCAACATAACCCTAACCCTAGGTCCAATCGGAACCCTAACCGGATTTCTAACCCTAGCCTTCAACATAACCCTAACCCTAGGTCCAATCGGAACCCTAACCGGATCCGTATACCTAGCCCTCAACATAACCCTAACCCTAGGTCCAATCGGAACCCTAACCGGATCTGTATACCTAGCCCTCAACATAACCCTAACCCTAGATCCAATTGGAACCCTAACCGGGTATCTAACACTAGCCCTCAACATAACCCTAACCCTAGGTCCAATTGGAACCCTAACCGGATCTCTATCCCTAGCTCTCAACATAACCCTAACCCTAGGTCCAATCGGAACCCCAACCGGATCTCTAAACGTAGCCCTCAACATAACCCTAACCCTAGGTCCAATCGGAACCCTAACCGGATTTCTAACCCTAGCCTTCAACATAACCCTAACCCTAGGTACAATCGGAACCCTAACCGCATCTCTATAGCTAGCCCTCAACATAACCCTAACCCTAGGTCCAATCGGAACCCTTACCGGATTTCTAACCATAGCCTTCAACATAACCATAACCCTAGGTCCAATCGGAACCCTAACCGGATCTGTGTACCTAGCCCTCAACATAACCCTAACCCTAGGTCCAATCGGAACCCCAACCGGATCTCTAACCCTAGCCCTCAACATAACCCTAACCCTAGGTCCAATCGGAAGCCTAACCGGATCTCTAACCCTAGCCCTCAACATAACCCTAACCCTAGGTGCATTCGGAACCCTAACCGGATCTCTAACCCTAGCCCTCAACATAACCCTAACCCTAGGTCCAATCGGAACCCTAACCGGAACTCTAACCCTAGCCCTCAAAATAACCCTAACCCTAGGTCCAATCGGAACCCTAAGCGGATCTCTAACCCTAGCGCTCAACATATCACTAACCCTAGGTTCAATCGGAACCCTAAACGGATATCTAACCCTAGCCCTCAACATAACCCTAACCCTAGGTCCAATCGGAACCCTAACCGGATTTCTAACCCTAGCCTTCAACGTAACCCTAACCCTAGGTCCAATCGGAACCCTAACCGGATCCGTATACCTAGCCCTCAACATAACCCTAACCCTAGGTCCAATCGGAACCCCAACCGGATCTGTATACCTAGCCCTCAACATAACCCTAACCCTAGGTCCAATCGGAACCCTAATTGGATCTCTAACCCTAGCCCTCAACATAACCCTAACCCTAGGTCCAATCGGAACCCTAACCGGATCTCTAAACCTAGCCCTCAACATAACCCTAACCCTAGGTCCAATCGGAACCCTAACGGGGTATCTAACCCCAGTCCTGAACATAACCGTAACCCTAGGTCCAATCGGAACCCTAACAGGATCTCTAACCCAGCCCTCAACATAACCCTAACCCTAGGTCCAATTGGAACACTAACCGGACCTCTACACCTCGCCCTCAACATAACCCTAACCCTAGGTCCAATCGGAACCCTAACCGGATCTCTATCCCTAGCTCTCAACATAACCCTAACCCTAGGTCCAATCGGAACCGTAACCGGATTTCTATCCCTAACCTTCAACATAACCCTAACCCTAGGTCCAATCGGAACCCTAACCGGATCTCTAACCCTATC
Source organism: Miniopterus natalensis (assembly GCF_054644295.1). Taxonomy (NCBI): domain Eukaryota; kingdom Metazoa; phylum Chordata; class Mammalia; order Chiroptera; family Miniopteridae; genus Miniopterus; species Miniopterus natalensis. The sequence goes on along the minus strand of NW_028269989.1, from coordinate 1,287,208 downwards.
CCTCAACATAACCCTAACCCTAGGTCCAATCGGAACCCAAACCGGATCTCTATACCTAGCCCTCAACATAACCCTAACCCTAGGTCCAATCGGAACCCTAACCAGATCTCTAACCCTAGCCCTCAACATAACACTAACCCTAGGTCCAATCGGAACCCTAACCGGATTTCTAACCCTAGCCTTCAACATAACCCTAACCCTAGGTCCAATCGGAACCCTAACCGGATCCGTATACCTAGCCCTCAACATAACCCTAACCCTAGGTCCAATCGGAACCCTAACCGGATCTGTATACCTAGCCCTCAACATAACCCTAACCCTAGGTCCAATTGGAACCCTAACCGGATATCTAACACTAGCCCTCAACATAACCCTAACCCTAGGTCCAATCGGAACCCTAACCGGATCTCTATCCCTAGCCCTCAACATAACCCTAACCCTAGGTCCAATCGGAACCCTAACCGGATCTCTAACCCTAGCCCTCAACATAACCCTAACCCTAGGTACAATGGGAACCCTAACCGGATCTCTAACGCTAGCCCTCAACATAACCCTAACGCTAGGTCCAATCGGAACCCTAACCGGATCTGTATACCTAGCCCTCAACATAACCCTAAGCCTAGGTCCAAACGGAACCCTAACACGATCTGTATACCTAGCCCTCAACATAACCCTAACCGTAGGTCCAATCGGAACCCTAACCGGATCTGTGTACCTAGCCCTCAACATAACCCTAACCCTAGGTCCAATCGGAACCCCAACCGGATCTCTAACGCTAGCCCTCAACATAACCCTAACCCGAGGTCCAATCGGAAGCCTAACCGGATCTCTAACCCTAGCCCTCAATATAACCCTAACCCTAGGTCCAATCGGAACCCTAACCGGATCTCTAACTCTAGCCCTCAACATAACCCTAACCCTAGGTCCAATCAAAACACTAACTGGATCTCTAACCCTAGCCCTCAACATAACACTAACCCTAGGTCCAATCGGAACCCTAGCCGGATCTGTGTACCTAGCACTCAACATAACCCTAACCCTAGGTCCAATCGGAACCGCAACCGGATCTCTAACCCTACCCCTCAACATAACCCTAACCCTAGGTCCAATCGGAAGCCTAACCGGATCTCTAACCCTAGCCCTCAACATAACCCTAACCCTAGGTCCAATCGGAACCCTAACCGGATCTCTAACCCTAGCCCTCAACATAACCCTAACCCTAGGTGCAATCAAAACACTAACTGGATCTCTAACCCTAGCGCTCAACATAACCCTAACCCTAGGTCCAATCGGAACCCTAACCGGATCTCTAACCCTAGCTCTCAACATAACCCTAACCCTAGGTCCAATCAGAACCCTAACCGGATCTCTAACCCTAGCCCTCAACATAACCCTAACCCTAGGTCTAATCGGAACCCTAACCGGATTTCTAACCCTAGCCTTCAACATAACCCTAACCCTAGGTCCAATCGGAACCCTTACCGGATTTCTAACCATAGCCTTCAACATAACCCTTACCCTAGGTCCAATCGGAACCCTAACCGGATCTGTGTACCTAGCCCTCAACATAACCCTAACCCTAGGTCCAATCGGAACCCTAACCTGATCTCTAACCCTAGCCCTCAACAATTCACTGACCCTAGGTCCAATCGGAACCCTAAATGAATATCTAACCCTAGCCCTCAACATAACCCTAACCCTAGGTCCAATCGGAACCCTAACGGGGTATCTAACCCCAGCCCTCAACATAACCCTAACCCTAGGTCCAATCGGAACCCTAACCGGACCTCTACACCTCGCCCTCAACATAACCCTAACCCTAGGTCCAATCGGAACCCTAACCGGATCTCTACCCCTCGCCCTCAACATAACCCTAACCCTAGGTCCAATCGGAACCCTAACCAGATCTCTATCCCTAGCTCTCAAAATAACCCTAACCCTAGGTCCAATCGGAACCCTAACCGGATCTCTAACCCTATCCCTCAACATAACCCTAACCCTAGGTCCAATCGGAACCCTAACCGGATTTCTAACCATAGCCTTCAACATAACCCTAACCTTAGGTCCAATCGGAACCCTAACCGGATCTGTATACCTAGCCCTCAACATAACCCTAACCCTAGGTCCAATCAGAACCCTAACCGGATCTGTATACCTAGCCTCCACATAACCCTAACCCTAGGTCCAATCGGAACCCTTACCGGATTTCTAACCATAGCCTTCAACATAACCCTAACCCTAGGTCCAATCGGAACCCTAACCGGATCTGTGTACCTAGCCCTCAACATAACCCTAACCCTAGGTCCAATCGGAACCCCAACCGGATCTCTAACCCTAGCCCTCAACATAACCCTAACCCTAGGTCCAATCGGAAGCCTAACCGGATCTCTAACCCTAGCCCTCAACATAACCCTAACCCTAGGTGCATTCGGAACCCTAACCGGATCTCTAACCCTAGCCCTCAAAATAACCTTAACCCTAGGTCCAATCGGAACCCTAAGCGGATCTCTAACCCTAGCGCTCAACATATCACTAACCCTAGGTTCAATCGGAACCCTAAACGGATATCTAACCCTAGCCCTCAACATAACCCTAACCCTAGGTCCAATCGGAACCCTAACCCGATCTGTATACCTAGCCCACAACATACCCTAACCCTAGGTCCAATCGGAACCCTAACCGGATCTGTGTACCTAGCCCTTAACATAACCCTAACCCTAGGTCCAATCGGAACCCCAACCGGATCTCTAACGCTAGCCCTCAACATAACCCTAACCCGAGGTCCAATCGGAAGCCTAACCGGATCTCTAACCCTAGCCCTCAATATAACCCTAACCCTAGGTCCAATCAAAACACTAACTGGATCTCTAACCCTAGCCCTCAACATAACCCTAACCCTAGGTCAAATCGGAACCCTACCGGATGTGTATACCTAGCCCTCAACATAACCCTAACCCTAGGTCCAATCGGAACCATTACCGGATTTCTAACCATAGCCTTCAACATAACCATAACCCTAGGTCCAATCGGAACCCTAACCGGATCTGTGTACCTAGCCCTCAACATAACCCTAACCCTAGGTCCAATCGGAACCCCAACCGGATCTCTAACCCTAGCCCTCAACATAACCCTAACCCTAGGTCCAATCGGAAGCCTAACCGGATCTCTAACCCTAGCCCTCAACATAACCCTAACCCTAGGTGCATTCGGAACCCTAACCGGATCTCTAACCCTAGCCCTCAACATAACCCTAACCCTAGGTCCAATCGGAACCCTAACCGGAACTCTAACCCTAGCCCTCAAAATAACCCTAACCCTAGGTCCAATCGGAACCCTAAGCGGATCTCTAACCCTAGCGCTCAACATATCACTAACCCTAGGTTCAATCGGAACCCTAAACGGATATCTAACCCTAGCCCTCAACATAACCCTAACCCTAGGTCCAATCGGAACCCTAACCGGATTTCTAACCCTAGCCTTCAACATAACCCTAACCCTAGGTCCAATCGGAACCCTAACCGGATCCGTATACCTAGCCCTCAACATAACCCTAACCCTAGGTCCAATCGGAACCCCAACCGGATCTGTATACCTAGCCCTCAACATAACCCTAACCCTAGGTCCAATCGGAACCCTAATTGGATCTCTAACCCTAGCCCTCAACATAACCCTAACCCTAGGTCCAATCGGAACCCTAACCGGATCTCTAAACCTAGCCCTCAACATAACCCTAACCCTAGGTCCAATCGGAACCCTAACGGGGTATCTAACCCCAGTCCTCAACATAACCCTAACCCTAGGTCCAATCGGAACCCTAACAGGATCTCTACCCCAGCCCTCAACATAACCCTAACCCTAGGTCCAATTGGAACACTAACCGGACCTCTACACCTCGCCCTCAACATAACCCTAACCCTAGGTCCAATTGGAACCCTAACCGGATATCTAACACTAGCCCTCAACATAACCCTAACCCTAGGTCCAATCGGAACCCTAACCGGATCTCTATCCCTAGCTCTCAACATAACCCTAACCCTAGGTCCAATCGGAACCCTAACCGGATTTCTATCCCTAACCTTCAACATAACCCTAACCCTAGGTCCAATCGGAACCCTAACCGGATCTCTAACCCTATCCCTCAACATAACCCTAACCCTAGGTCCAATCGGAACCCAAACCGGATCTGTATACCTAGCCCTCAACATAACCCTAACCCTAGGTCCAATCGGAACCCTAACCAGATCTCTAACCCTAGCCCTCAACATAACACTAACCCTAGGTCCAATCGGAACCCTAACAGGATTTCTAACCCTAGCCTTCAACATAACCCTAACCCTAGGTCCAATCCGAACCCTAACCGGATCCGTATACCTAGCCCTCAACATAACCCTAACCCTAGGTCCAATCGGAACCCTAACCGGATCTGTATACCTAGCCCTCAACATAACCCTAACCCTAGGTCCAATTGGAACCCTAACCGGATATCTAACACTAGCCCTCAACATAACCCTAACCCTAGGTCCAATCGGAACCCTAACCGGATCTCTATCCCTAGCTCTCAACATAACCCTAACCCTAGGTCCAATCGGAACCCCAACCGGATCTCTAAACGTAGCCCTCAACATAACCCTAACCCTAGGTCCAATCGGAACCCTAACCGGATCTCTAACCCTAGCCCTCAACATAACCCTAACCCTAGGTACAATGGGAACCCTAACCGGATCTCTAACGCTAGCCCTCAACATAACCCTAACGCTAGGTCCAATCGGAACCCTAACCGGATCTGTATACCTAGCCCTCAACATAACCCTAAGCCTAGGTCCAAACGGAACCCTAACACGATCTGTATACCTAGCCCTCAACATAACCCTAACCCTAGGTCGAATCGGAACCCTAACCGGATCTCTAACCCTAGCCCACAGCATACCCTAACCCTAGGTCCAATCGGAACCCTAACCGGATCTGTGTACCTAGCCCTCAACATAACCCTAACCCTAGGTCCAATAGGAACCCCAACCGGATCTCTAACGCTAGCCCTCAACATAACCCTAACCCGAGGTCCAATCGGAAGCCTAACCGGATCTCTAACCCTAGCCCTCAATATAACCCTAACCCTAGGTCCAATCGGAACCCTAACCGTATCTCTAACTCTAGCCCTCAACATAACCCTAACCCTAGGTCCAATCAAAACACTAACTGGATCTCTAACCCTAGCCCTCAACATAACCCTAACCCTAGGTCCAATCGGAACCCTAGCCGGATCTGTGTACCTAGCACTCAACATAACCCTAACCCTAGGTCCAATCGGAACCGCAACCGGATCTCTAACCCTACCCCTCAACATAACCCTAACCCTAGGTCCAATCGGAAGCCTAACCGGATCTCTAACCCTAGCCCTCAACATAACCCTAACCCTAGGTCCAATCGGAACCCTAACCGGATCTCTAACCCTAGCCCTCAACATAACCCTAACCCTAGGTCCAATCAAAACACTAACTGGATCTCTAACCCTAGCGCTCAACATAACCCTAACCCTAGGTCCATTCGGAACCCTAACCGGATCTCTAACCCTAGCTCTCAACATAACCCTAACCCTAGGTCCAATCAGAACCCTAACCGGATCTCTAACCCTAGCCCTCAACATAACCCTAACCCTAGGTCTAATCGGAACCCTAACCGGATTTCTAACCCTAGCCTTCAACATAACCCTAACCCTAGGTCCAATCGGAACCCTAACCGCATCTGTATAGCTAGCCCTCAACATAACCCTAACCCTAGGTCCAATCGGAACCCTTACCGGATTTCTAACCATAGCCTTCAACATAACCCTAACCCTAGGTCCAATCGGAACCCTAACCGGATCTGTGTACCTAGCCCTCAACATAACCCTAACCCTAGGTCCAATCGGAACCCTAACCTGATCTCTAACCCTAGCCCTCAACAATTCACTGACCCTAGGTCCAATCGGAACCCTAAATGAATATCTAACCCTAGCCCTCAACATAACCCTAACCCTAGGTCCAATCGGAACCCTAACGGGGTATCTAACCCCAGCCCTCAACATAACCCTAACCCTAGGTCCAATCGGAACCCTAACCGGACCTCTACACCTCGCCCTCAACATAACCCTAACCCTAGGTCCAATCGGAACCCTAACCGGATCTCTACCCCTCGCCCTCAACATAACCCTAACCCTAGGTCCAATCGGAACCCTAACCAGATCTCTATCCCTAGCTCTCAAAATAACCCTAACCCTAGGTCCAATCGGAACCCTAACCGGATCTCTAACCCTATCCCTCAACATAACCCTAACCCTAGGTCCAATCGGAACCCTAACCGGATTTCTAACCATAGCCTTCAACATAACCCTAACCTTAGGTCCAATCGGAACCCTAACCGGATCTTTATACCTAGCCTCAACATAACCCTAACCCTAGGTCCAATCGGAACCCTTACCGGATTTCTAACCATAGCCTTCAACATAACCCTAACCCTAGGTCCAATCGGAACCCTAACCGGATCTGTGTACCTAGCCCTCAACATAACCCTAACCCTAGGTCCAATCGGAACCCCAACCGGATCTCTAACCCTAGCCCTCAACATAACCCTAACCCTAGGTCCAATCGGAAGCCTAACCGGATCTCTAACCCTAGCCCTCAACATAACCCTAACCCTAGGTGCATTCGGAACCCTAACCGGATCTCTAACCCTAGCCCTCAACATAACCCTAACCCTAGGTCCAATCGGAACCCTAACAGGAACTCTAACCCTAGCCCTCAAAATAACATTAACCCTAGGTCCAATCGGAACCCTAAGCGGATCTCTAACCCTAGCGCTCAACATATCACTAACCCTAGGTTCAATCGGAACCCTAAACGGACATCTAACCCTAGCCCTCAACATAACCCTAACCCTAGGTCCAATCAGAACCCTAACCCGATCTGTATACCTAGCCCTCAACATAACCCTAACCCTAGGTCCAATCGGAACCCTAACCGGATCTCTAACCCTAGCCCACAACATACCCTAACCCTAGGTCCAATCGGAACCCTAACCGGATCTGTGTACCTAGCCCTTAACATAACCCTAACCCTAGGTCCAATCGGAACCCCAACCGGATCTCTAACGCTAGCCCTCAACATAACCCTAACCCGAGGTCCAATCGGAAGCCTAACCGGATCTCTAACCCTAGCCCTCAATATAACCCTAACCCTAGGTCCAATCAAAACACTAACTGGATCTCTAACCCTAGCCCTCAACATAACCCTAACCCTAGGTCAAATCGGAACCCTACCGGATGTGTATACCTAGCCCTCAACATAACCCTAACCCTAGGTCCAATTGGAACCCTAACCGGATCTAACCCTACCCCACAACATAACCTTAACCCTAGGTCCAATCGGAACCCTAAGCGGATCTCTAACCCTAGCGCTCAACATATCACTAACCCTAGGTTCAATCGGAACCCTAAACGGATATCTAACCCTAGCCCTCAACATAACCCTAACCCTAGGTCCAATTGGAACCCTAACCGGATTTCTAACCCTAGCCTTCAACATAACCCTAACCCTAGGTCCAATCGGAACCCTAACCGGATCCGTATACCTAGCCCTCAACATAACCCTAACCCTAGGTCCAATCGGAACCCTATCCGGATCTGTATACCTAGCCCTCAACATAACCCTAACCCTAGGTCCAATCGGAACCCTAAATGGATCTCTAACCCTAGCCCTCAACATAACCCTAACCCTAGGTCCAATCGGAACCCTAACCGGATCTCTAAACCTAGCCCTCAACATAACCCTAACCCTAGGTCCAATCGGAACCCTAACGGGGTATCTAACCTCAGTCCTCAACATAACCCTAACATTAGGTCCAATCGGAACCCTAACAGGATCTCTACCCCAGCCCTCAACATAACCCTAACCCTAGGTCGAATCGGAACCCTAACCGGATCTCTAACCCTAGCCCTCAACATAACCCTAACCCTAGGTCCAATCGGAACCCTAACCGGATTTCTAACCCTAGCCTTCAACATAACCCTAACCCTAGGTCCAATCGGAACCCTAACCGAATCTGTATACCTATCCCTCAACATAACCCTAACCCTAGGTCCAATCGGAACCCAAACCGGATCTGTATACCTAGCCCTCAACATAACCCTAACCCTAGGTCCAAACGGAACCCTAACCAGATCTCTAACCCTAGCCCTCAACATAACCCTAACCCTAGTTCCAATCGGAGCCCTAACCGGATTTCTAACCCTAGCCCTCAACATAACCCTAACCCTAGGTCCAATCGGAACCCTAACCGGATCTGTATACCTAGCCCTCAACATAACCCTAACCCTAGGTCCAATCGGAAGAGTAAACGGATATCTAACCCTAGCCCTCAACATAACCCTAATCCTAGGTCCAATCGGAACCCTAACCGGATCTCTACACCTCGCCCTCAACATAACCCTAACCCTACGTCTAATCGGAACCCTAACCGCTTCTCTACCCCTCACCCTCAACATAACCCTAACCCTAGGTCCAATCGGAACCGTAATCGGATCTCTAACCTTAGCCCTCAACACAACACTAACCCTAGGTCCAATCGGAACCCTAACCGGATCTCTAACCCTAGCCCTCAACATAACTCTAACCCTCGTCCAATCGGAACCCTAACCGGAACTCTAACCCTAGCCCTAAAAATAACCCAAACCCTAGGTCCAATCGGAACCATAACCGGATCTCTAACCCTAGCCCTCAACAATTCACTAACCCTAGGTCCAATCGGAACCCTAAACGAATATCTAAACCTAGCCCTCAACATAACCCTAACCCTAGGTCCAATCGGAACCATAACGGGGTATCTAACCCCAGCCCTCAACATAACCCTAACCCTAGGTCCAATCGGAACCCTAACAGGATCTCTACCCCAGCCCTCAACATAACCCTAACCCTAGGTCCAATCGGAACCCTATCCTGATCTCTACCCCTCTCCCTCAACATAACTCTAACCCTAGGTCCAATCGGAACCCTAACCGGATATCTAACACTAGCCCTCAACATAACACTAACCCTAGGTCCAATCGGAACCCTAACCGGATCTTTATCCCTAGCTCTCAACATAACCCTAACGCTAGGTCCAATCGGAACCGCAACCGGATCTCTAACCCTACCCCTCAACATAACCCTAACCCTAGGTCCAATCGGAACCCTACCCGGATCTGTGTACCTAACAGTCAACATAAACCTAACCCTAGGTCCAATCGGAACCCTAACCGGATTTCTAACCCTAGCCTTCAACATAACCCTAACCCTAGGTCCAATCGGAACCCTAACCGGATTTTTAACCTAGCCTTCAACATAACCCTAACCCTAGGTCCAATCGGAACCCTAACAGGATCTGTATACCTACCCCTCAACATAACCCTAACCCTAGGTACAATCGAACCCTAACCGGATCTCTAACCCTAGCCCACAACATAACCCTAACCCTAGGTCCAATCGGAACCCTAGCCGGATCTGTGTACCTAGCCCTCAACATAACCCTAACCCTAGGTCCAATCGGAACCGCAACCGGATCTCTAACCCTACCCCTCAACATAACCCTAACCCTAGGTCCAATCGGAACCCTACCCGGATCTGTGTACCTAGCAGTCAACATAAACCTAACCCTAGGTCCAATCGGAACCCTAACCGGATTTCTAACCCTAGCCTTCAACATAACCCTAACCCTAGGTCCAATCGGAACCCTAACCGGATTTTTAACCCTAGCCTTCAACATAACCCTAACCCTAGGTCCAATCGGAACCCTAACAGGATCTGTATACCTACCCCTCAACATAACCCTAACCCTAGGTACAATCGAACCCTAACCGGATCTCTAACCCTAGCCCACAACATAACCCTAAACCTAGGTCCAATCGGAACCCTAGCCGGATCTGTGTACCTAGCCCTCAACATAACCCTAACCCTAGGTCCAATCGGAACCGCAACCGGATCTCTAACCCTACCCCTCAACACAACCCTAACCCTAGGTCCAATCGGAAGCCTAACCGGATCTCTAACCCTAGCCCTCAACATAACCCTAACCCTAGGTCCAATCGGAGCCCTAACCGGATCTCTAACCCTAGCTCTCAACATAACCCTAACCCTAGGTCCAATCAGAACCCTCACCGGATCTCTAGCCCTAGCCCTCAACATAACCCTAACCCTAGGTCCAGTCGGAACCCTAACCGGATTTCTAACCCTAGCCTTCAACATAACCCTAACCCTAGGTCCAATCGGAACACTAACCGGATCTGTGTACATAACCCTAAACATAACCCTAACCCTAGGTCCAATCGGAACCCCAACCGGATCTCTAACCCTAGCCGTCAACATAACCCTAACCCTAGGTCCAATCGGAAGCCTAACCGGATCTCTAACCCTAGCCCTCAACATAACCCTAACCCTAGGTGCATTCGGAACCCTAACCGGATCTCTAACCCTAGCCCTCAACATAACCCTAACCCTAGGTCCAATCTGAACCCTAACCGGAACTCTAAACCTAGCCCTCAAAATAACCCTACCCCTAGGTCCAGTCGGAACTCTAAGCGGATCTCTTACCCTAGCGCTCAACATATCACTAACCCTAGGTCCAATCGGAACCTTAAATGGATCTCTAACCCTAGCCCTCAACATAACCCTAACCCTAGGTCCAATCGGAACCCTAACCGGATCTCTAAACCTAGCCCTCAACATAACCCTAACCCTAGGTCCAATTGGAACCCTAACGGGGTATCTAACCCCAGTCCTCAACATAACCCTAACCCTAGGTCCAATTGGAACACTAACCGGACCTCTACACCTCGCCCTAAACATAACCCTAACCCTAGGTCCAATTGGAACCCTAACCGGATATCTAACACTAGCCCTCAACATAACCCTAACCCTAGGTCCAATCGGAACCCTAACCGGATCTCTATCCCTAGCTCTCAACATAACCCTAACCCTAGGTCCAATCGGAACCCTAACCGGATCTCTAACCCTAACCCTCAACATAACCCTAAACCTAGGTCCAATCGAAACCCTAACCGGATCTCTAACCCTAGCCCTCAACATAACCCTAACCCTAGGTCCAATCGGAACCCTAACCGGATTTCTAACCCTAGCCTTCAACATAACCCTAACCCTAGGTCCAATCGGAACCCTAACCGAATCTGTATACCTATCCCTCAACATAACCCAAACCCTAGGTCCAATCGGAACCCTAACCTGATCTCTAACCCTAGCCCTCAACAATTCACTGACCCTAGGTCCAATCGGAACCCTAAATGAATATCTAACCCTAGCCCTCAACATAACCCTAACCCTAGGTCCAATCGGAACCCTAACGGGGTATCTAACCCCAGCCCTCAACATAACCCTAACCCTAGGTCCAATCGGAACCCTAACCGGACCTCTACACCTCGCCCTCAACATAACCCTAACCCTAGGTCCAATCGGAACCCTAACCGGATCTCTACCCCTCGCCCTCAACATAACACTAACCCTAGGTCCAATCGGAACCCTAACCAGATCTCTATCCCTAGCTCTCAAAATAACCCTAACCCTAGGTCCAATCGGAACCCTAACCGGATCTCTAACCCTAGCCCTCAACATAACCCTAACCCTAGGTCCAATCGGAACCCTAACCGGATTTCTAACCATAGCCTTCAACATAACCCTAACCTTAGGTCCAATCGGAACCCTAACCGGATCTGTATACCTAGCCCTCAACATAACCCTAACCCTAGGTCCAATCAGAACCCTAACCCGATCTGTATACCTAGCCTCAACATAACCCTAACCCTAGGTCCAATCGGAACCCTTACCGGATTTCTAACCATAGCCTTCAACATAACCCTAACCCTAGGTCCAATCGGAACCCTAACCGGATCTGTGTACCTAGCCCTCAACATAACCCTAACCCTAGGTCCAATCGGAAGCCTAACCGGATCTCTAACCCTAGCCCTCAACATAACCCTAACCCTAGGTCCAATCGGAAGCCTAACCGGATCTCTAACCCTAGCCCTCAACATAATCCTAACCCTAGGTGCAATCGGAACCCTAACCGGATCTCTAACCCTAGCCCTCAACATAACCCTAACCCTATGTCCAATCGGAACCCTAACCGGAACTCTAACCCTAGCCCTCAAAATAACCTTAACCCTAGGTCCAATCGGAACCCTAAGCGGATCTCTAACCCTAGCGCTCAACATATCACTAACCCTAGGTTCAATCGGAACCCTAAAGAGATATCTAACCCTAGCCCTCAACATAACCCTAACCCTAGGTACAATCGGAACCCTAACCCGATCTGTATACCTAGCCCTCAACATAACCCTAACCCTAGGTCCAATCGGAAGCCTAACCGGATCTCTAACCCTAGCCCACAACATACCCTAACCCTAGGTCCAATCGGAACCCTAACCGGATCTGTGTACCTAGCCCTCAACATAACCCTAACCCTAGGTCCAATCGGAACCCCAACCGGATCTCTAACGCTAGCCCTCAACATAACCCTAACCCGAGGTCCAATCGGAAGCCTAACCGGATCTCTAACCCTAGCCCTCAATATAACCCTAACCCTAGGTCCAATCGGAACCCTAACCGTATCTCTAACTCTAGCCCTCAACATAACCCTAACCCTAGGTCCAATCAAAACACTAACTGGATCTCTAACCCTAGCCCTCAACATAACCCTAACCCTAGGTCAAATCGGAACCCTACCGGATGTGTATACCTCGCCCTCAACATAAACCTAACCCTAGGTCCAATCGGAACCCCAACCGGATCTCTAACCCTAGCCCTCAACATAACCCTAACCCTAGGTGCATTCGGAACCCTAACCGGATCTCTAACCCTAGCCCTCAACATAACCCTAACCCTAGGTCCAATCGGAACCCTAACCGGAACTCTAACCCTAGCCCTCAAAATAACCTTAACCCTAGGTCCAATCGGAACCCTAAGCGGATCTCTAACCCTAGCGCTCAACATATCACTAACCCTAGGTTCAATCGGAACCCTAAAGAGATATCTAACCCTAGCCCTCAACATAACCCTAACCCTAGGTACAATCGGAACCCTTACCCGATCTGTATACCTAGCCCTCAACATAACCCTAACCCTAGGTCCAATCGGAACCCTAACCGGATCTCTAACCTTAGCCCACAACATACCCTAACCCTAGGTCCAATCGGAACCCTAACCGGATCTGTGTACCTAGCCCTCAACATAACCCTAACCCGAGGTCCAATCGGAAGCCTAACCGGATCTCTAACCCTAGCCCTCAATATAACCCTAACCCTAGGTCCAATCGGAACCCTAACCGTATCTCTAACTCTAGCCCTCAACATAACCCTAACCCTAGGTCCAATCAAAACACTAACTGGATCTCTAACCCTAGCCCTCAACATAACCCTAACCCTAGGTCAAATCGGAACCCTACCGGATGTGTATACCTCGCCCTCAACATAACCCTAACCCTAGGTCCAATTGGAACCCTAACCGGATCTAACCCTACCTCACAACATAACCCTAACCCTCGTCCAATCGGAACCCTAACCGGAACTCTAACCCTAGCCCTAAAAATAACCCAAACCCTAGGTCCAATCGGAACCCTAAACGAATATCTAAACCTAGCCCTCAACATAACCCTAACCCTAGGTCCAATCGGAACCCTAACGGGGTATCTAACCCCAGCCCTCAACATAACCCTAACCCTAGGTCCAATCGGAACCCTAACAGGATCTCTACCCCAGCCCTCAACATAACCCCAACCCTAGGTCCAATTGGAACCCTAACGGGACCTCTACACCTCGCCCTCAACATAACCCTAACCCTAGGTCCAATCGGAACGCTATCCTGATCTCTACCCCTCTCCCTCAACATAACTCTAACCCTAGGTCCAATCGGAACCCTAACCGGATATCTAACACTAGCCCTCAACATAACACTAACCCTAGGTCCAATCGGAACCCTAACCGGATCTCTATCCCTAGCTCTCAACATAACCCTAACGCTAGGTCCAATCGGAACCCTAACAGGATCTCTAACCCTGGCCCTCACCATAACCCTAACCCTAGGTCCAATCGGAACCCTAACCGGATTTCTAACCCTAGCCTTCAACATAACCCTAACCCTAGGTCCAATCGGAACCCTAACCGGATTTTTAACCCTAGCCTTCAACATAACCCTAACCCTAGGTCCAATCAGAACCCTAACAGGATCTGTATACCTAGCCCTCAACATAACCCTAACCCTAGGTACAATCGAACCCTAACCGGATCTCTAACCCTAGCCCACAACATAACCCTAACCCTAGGTCCAATCGGAACCCTAGCCGGATCTGTGTACCTAGCCCTCAACATAACCCTAACCCTAGGTCCAATCGGAACCGCAACCGGATCTCTAACCCTACCCCTCAACATAACCCTAACCCTAGGTGCAATCGGAACCCTACCCGGATCTGTGTACCTAGCAGTCAACATAAACCTAACCCTAGGTCCAATCGGAACCCTAACCGGATTTCTAACCCTAGCCTTCAACATAACCCTAACCCTAGGTCCAATCGGAACCCTAACCGGATTTTTAACCCTAGCCTTCAACAAAACCCTAACCCTAGGTCCAATCGGAACCCTAACAGGATCTGTATACCTACCCCTCAACATAACCCTAACCCTAGGTACAATCGAACCCTAACCGGATCTCTAACCCTAGCCCACAACATAACCCTAACCCTAGGTCCAATCGGAACCCTAGCCGGATCTGTGTACCTAGCCCTCAACATAACCCTAACCCTAGGTCCAATCGGAACCGCAACCGGATCTCTAACCCTACCCCTCAACATAACCCTAACCCTAGGTCCAATCGGAAGCCTAACCGGATCTCTAACCCTAGCCCTCAATATAACCCTAACCCTAGGTCCAATCGGAACCCTAACCGTATCTCTAACTCTAGCCCTCAACATAACCCTAACCCTAGGTCCAATCAAAACACTAACTGGATCTCTAACCCTAGCCCTCAACATAACCCTAACCCTAGGTCAAATCGGAACCCTACCGGATGTGTATACCTCGCCCTCAACATAACCCTAACCCTAGGTCCAATTGGAACCCTAACCGGATCTAACCCTACCCCACAACATAACCCTAACCCTCGTCCAATCGGAACCCTAACCGGAACTCTAACCCTAGCCCTAAAAATAACCCAAACCCTAGGTCCAATCGGAACCCTAAACGAATATCTAAACCTAGCCCTCAACATAACCCTAACCCTAGGTCCAATCGGAACCCTAACGGGGTATCTAACCCCAGCCCTCAACATAACCCTAACCCTAGGTCCAATCGGAACCCTAACAGGATCTCTACCCCAGCCCTCAACATAACCCCAACCCTAGGTCCAATTGGAACCCTAACGGGACCTCTACACCTCGCCCTCAACATAACCCTAACCCTAGGTCCAATCGGAACGCTATCCTGATCTCTACCCCTCTCCCTCAACATAACTCTAACCCTAGGTCCAATCGGAACCCTAACCGGATATCTAACACTAGCCTTCAACATAACACTAACCCTAGGTCCAATCGGAACCCTAACCGGATCTCTATCCCTAGCTCTCAACATAACCCTAACGCTAGGTCCAATCGAAACCCTAACAGGATCTCTAACCCTGGCCCTCACCATAACCCTAACCCTAGGTCCAATCGGAACCCTAACCGGATTTCTAACCCTAGCCTTCAACATAACCCTAACCCTAGGTCCAATCGGAACCCTAACCGGATTTTTAACCCTAGCCTTCAACATAACCCTAACCCTAGGTCCAATCAGAACCCTAACAGGATCTGTATACCTAGCCCTCAACATAACCCTAACCCTAGGTACAATCGAACCCTAACCGGATCTCTAACCCTAGCCCACAACATAACCCTAACCCTAGGTCCAATCGGAACCCTAGCCGGATCTGTGTACCTAGCCCTCAACATAACCCTAACCCTAGGTCCAATCGGAACCGCAACCGGATCTCTAACCCTACCCCTCAACATAACCCTAACCCTAGGTCCAATCGGAACCCTACCCGGATCTGTGTACCTAGCAGTCAACATAAACCTAACCCTAGGTCCAATCGGAACCCTAACCGGATTTCTAACCCTAGCCTTCAACATAACCCTAACCCTAGGTCCAATCGGAACCCTAACCGGATTTTTAACCCTAGCCTTCAACATAACCCTAACCCTAGGTCCAATCGGAACCCTAACAGGATCTGTACACCTACCCCTCAACATAACCCTAACCCTAGGTACAATCGAACCCTAACCGGATCTCTAACCCTAGCCCACAACATAACCCTAACCCTAGGTCCAATCGGAACCCTAGCCGGATCTGTGTACCTAGCCCTCAACATAACCCTAACCCTAGGTCCAATCGGAACCGCAACCGGATCTCTAACCCTACCCCTCAACATAACCCTAACCCTAGGTCCAATCGGAAGCCTAACCGGATCTCTAACCCTAGCCCTCAACATAACCCTAACCCTAGGTCCAATCGGAACCCTAACCGGATCTCTAACCCTAGCTCTCAACATAACCCTAACCCTAGGTCCAATCAGAACCCTCACCGGATCTCTAGCCCTAGCCCTCAACATAACCCTAACCCTAGGTCCAGTCGGAACCCTAACCGGATTTCTAACCCTAGCCTTCAACATAACCCTAACCCTAGGTCCAATCGGAACACTAACCGGATCTGTGTACCTAGCCCTAAACATAACCCTAACCCTAGGTCCAATCGGAACCCCAACCGGATCTCTAACCCTAGCCCTCAACATAACCCTAACCCTAGGTCCAATCGGAAGCCTAACCGGATCTCTAACCCTAGCCCTCAACATAACCCTAACCCTAGGTGCATTCGGAACCCTAACCGGATCTCTAACCCTAGCCCTCAACATAACCCTAACCCTAGGTCCAATTTGAACCCTAACCGGAACTCTAACCCTAGCCCTCAAAATAACCCTACCCCTAGGTCCAGTCGGAACTCTAAGAGGATCTCTTACCCTAGCGCTCAACATATCACTAACCCTAGGTCCAATCGGAACCCTAACCAGATCTCTATCCCTAGCTCTCAAAATAACCCTAACCCTAGGTCCAATCGCAACCCTAACCGGATCTGTATACCTAGCCCTCAACATAACCCTAACCCTAGGTCCAATCAGAACCCTAACCGGATCTGTATGCCTAGCCTCAACATAACCCTAACCCTAGGTCCAATCGGAACCCTTACCGGATTTCTAACCATAGCCTTCAACATAACCCTAACCCTAGGTCCAATCGGAACCCTAACCGGATCTGTGTACCTAGCCCTCAACATAACCCTAACCCTAGGTCCAATCGGAACCCCAACCGGATCTCTAACCCTAGCCCTCAACATAACCCTAACCCTAGGTCCAATCGGAAGCCTAACCGGATCTCTAACCCTAGCCCTCAACATAACCCTAACCCTAGGTGCATTCGGAACCCTAACCGGATCTCTAACCCTAGCCCTCAACATAACCCTAACCCTAGGTCCAATCGGAACCCTAACCGGAACTCTAACCCTAGCCCTCAAAATAACCTTAACCCTAGGTCCAATCGGAACCCTAAGCGGATCTCTAACCCTAGCCCTCAACATAACCCTAACCCTAGGTCCAATCGGAACCCTAACCGGAACTCTAACCCTAGCCCTCAAAATAACCTTAACCCTAGGTCCAATCGGAACCCTAAGCGGATCTCTAACCCTAGCGCTCAACATATCACTAACCCTAGGTCCAATCGGAACCCTAAATGGATCTCTAACCCTAGCCCTCAACATAACCCTAACCCTAGGTCCAATCGGAACCCTAACCGGATCTCTAAACCTAGCCCTCAACATAACCCTAACCCTAGGTCCAATTGGAACACTAACCGGACCTCTACACCTCGCCCTCAACATAACCCTAACCCTAGGTCCAATTGGAACCCTAACCGGATATCTAACACTAGCCCTCAACATAACCCTAACCCTAGGTCCAATCGGAACCCTAACCGGATCTCTATCCCTAGCTCTCAACATAACCCTAACCCTAGGTCCAATCGGAACCCTAACCGGATCTCTAACCCTAACCCTCAACATAACCCTAACCCTAGGTCCAATCGAAACCCTAACCGGATCTCTAACCCTATCCCTCAACATAACCCTAACCCTAGGTCCAATCGGAACCCTAACCGGATTTCTAACCCTAGCCTTCAACATAACCCTAACCCTAGGTCCAATCGGAACCCTAACCGAATCTGTATACCTATCCCTCAACATAACCCAAACCCTAGGTCCAATCGGAACCCTAACCTGATCTCTAACCCTAGCCCTCAACAATTCACTGACCCTAGATCCAATCGGAACCCTAAATGAATATCTAACCCTAGCCCTCAACATAACCCTAACCCTAGGTCCAATCGGAACCCTAACGGGGTATCTAACCCCAGCCCTCAACATAACCCTAACCCTAGGTCAAATCGGAACCCTAACCGGATCTCTAACCCTAGCTCTCAACATAACCCTAACCCTAGGTCCAATCAGAACCCTAACCGGATCTCTAACCCTAGCCCTCAACATAACCCTAACCCTAGGTCTAATCGGAACCCTAACCGGATTTCTAACCCTAGCCTTCAACATAACCCTAACCCTAGGTCCAATCGGAACCCTAACCGCATCTGTATAGCTAGCCCTCAACATAACCCTAACCCTAGGTCCAATCGGAACCCTTACCGGATTTCTAACCATAGCCTTCAACATAACCATAACCCTAGGTCCAATCGGAACCCTAACCGGATCTGTGTACCTAGCCCTCAACATAACCCTAACCCTAGGTCCAATCGGAACCCTAACCTGATCTCTAACCCTAGCCCTCAACAATTCACTGACCCTAGGTCCAATCGGAACCCTAAATGAATATCTAACCCTAGCCCTCAACATAACCCTAACCCTAGGTCCAATCGGAACCCTAACGGGGTTTCTAACCCCAGCCCTCAACATAACCCTAACCCTAGGTCCAATCGGAACCCTAACCGGACCTCTACACCTCGCCCTCAACATAACCCTAACCCTAGGTCCAATCGGAACCCTAACCGGATCTCTACCCCTCGCCCTCAACATAACCCTAACCCTAGGTCCAATCGGAACCCTAACCAGATCTCTATCCCTAGCTCTCAAAATAACCCTAACCCTAGGTCCAATCGGAACCCTAACCGGATCTCTAACCCTATCCCTCAACATAACCCTAACCCTAGGTCCAATCGGAACCCTAACCGGATTTCGAACCATAGCCTTCAACATAACCCTAACCTTAGGTCCAATCGGAACCCTAACCGGATCTGTATACCTAGCCCTCAACATAACCCTAACCCTAGGTCCAATCAGAACCCTAACCGGATCTGTATACCTAGCCTCAACATAACCCTAACCCTAGGTCCAATCGGAACCCTTACCGGATTTCTAACCATAGCCTTCAACATAACCCTAACCCTAGGTCCAATCGGAACCCTAACCGGATCTGTGTACCTAACCCTCAACATAACCCTAACCCTAGGTCCAATCGGAACCCCAACCGGATCTCTAACCCTAGCCCTCAAAATAACCTTAACCCTAGGTCCAATCGGAACGCTAAGCGGATCTCTAACCCTAGCGCTCAACATATCACTAACCCTAGGTTCAATCGGAACCCTAAACGGATATCTAACCCTAGCCCTCAACATAATCCTAACCCTAGGTCCAATCGGAACCCTAACCCGATCTGTATACCTAGCCCTCAACATAACCCTAACCCTAGGTCCAATCGGAACCCTAACCGGATCTCTAACCCTAGCCCACAACATACCCTAACCCTAGGTCCAATCGGAACCCTAACCGGATCTGTGTACCTAGCCCTTAACATAACCCTAACCCTAGGTCCAATCGGAACCCCAACCGGATCTCTAACGCTAGCCCTCAACATAACCCTAACCCTAGGTCCAATCGGAACCCTAACCGGATCTCTAAACCTAGCCCTCAACATAACCCTAACCCTAGGTCCAATCGGAACCCTAACGGGGTATCTAACCTCAGTCCTCAACATAACCCTAACCCTAGGTCCAATCGGAACCCTAACGGGGTATCTAACCTCAGTCCTCAACATAACCCTAACATTAGGTCCAATCGGAACCCTAACCGCTTCTCTACCCCGCACCCTCAACATAACCCTAACCCTAGGTCCAATCGGAACCGTAATCGGATCTCTAACCTTAGCCCTCAACACAACACTAACCCTAGGTCCAATCGGAACCATAACCGGATCTCTAACCCTAGCCCTCAACATAACCCTAACCCTCGTCCAATCGGAACCCTAACCGGAACTCTAACCCTAGCCCTAAAAATAACCCAAACCCTAGGTCCAATCGGAACCCTAACCGGATCTCTAACCCTATCCCTCAACAATTCACTAACCCTAGGTCCAATCGGAACCCTAAACGAATATCTAAACCTAGCCCTCAACATAACCCTAACCCTAGGTCCAATCGGAACCCTAACGGGGTATCTAACCCCAGCCCTCAACATACCCCAACCCTAGGTCCAATCGGAACCCTAACAGGATCTCTACCCCAGCCCTCAACATAACCCCAACCCTAGGTCCAATTGAAACCCTAAAGGGACCTCTACACCTCGCCCTCAACATAACCCTAACCCTAGGTCCAATCGGAACCCTAACCGGATTTCTAACCATAGCCTTCAACATAACCCTAACCTTAGGTCCAATCGGAACCCTAACCGGATCTGTATACCTAGCCCTCAACATAACCCTAACCCTAGGTCCAATCAGAACCCTAACCGGATCTGTATACCTAGCCTCAACATAACCCTAACCCTAGGTCCAATCGGAACCCTTACCGGATTTCTAACCATAGCCTTCAACATAACCCTAACCCTAGGTCCAATCGGAACCCTAACCGGATCTGTGTACCTAGCCCTCAACATAACCCTAACCCTAGGTCCAATCGGAACCCCAACCGGATCTCTAACCCTAGCCCTCAACATAACCCTAACCCTAGGTCCAATCGGAAGCCTAACCGGATCTCTAACCCTAGCCCTCAACATAACCCTAACCCTAAGTGCATTCGGAACCCTAACCGGATCTCTAACCCTAGCCCTCAACATAACCCTAACCCTAGGTCCAATCGGAACCCTAACCGGAACTCTAACCCTAGCCCTCAAAATAACCTTAACCTTAGGTCCAATCGGAACCCTAAGCGGATCTCTAACCCTAGCGCTCAACATATCACTAACCCTAGGTTCAATCGGAACCCTAAAGAGATATCTAACCCTAGCCCTCAACATAACCCTAACCCTAGGTACAATCGGAACCCTAACCCGATCTGTATACCTAGCCCTCAACATAACCCTAACCCTAGGTCCAATCGGAACCCTAACCGGATCTCTAACCCTAGCCCACAACATACCCTAACCCTAGGTCCAATCGGAACCCTAACCGGATCTGTGTACCTAGCCCTCAACATAACCCTAACCCTAGGTCCAATCGGAACCCCAGCCGGATCTCTAACGCTAGCCCTCAACATAACCCTAACCCGAGGTCCAATCGGAAGCCTAACCGGATCTCTAACCCTAGCCCTCAATATAACCCTAACCCTAGGTCCAATCGGAACCCTAACCGTATCTCTAACTCTAGCCCTCAACATAACCCTAACCGTAGGTCCCATCAAAACACTAACTGGATCTCTAACCCTAGCCCTCAACATAACCCTAACCCTAGGTCAAATCGGAACCCTACCGGATGTGTATACCTCGCCCTCAACATAACCCTAACCCTAGGTCCAATTGGAACCCTAACCGGATCTAACCCTACCCCACAACATAACCCTACCCCTGGGTCCAATCGGAACCCTAACCGGATCTGTGTACCTAGCCCTCAACATAACCCTAAGCCTAGGTCCAATCGGAACCCCAACCGGATCTCTAACCCGAGCCCTCAACATAACCCTAACCCTAGGTCGAATCGGAACCCCAACCGGATCTCTAACCCCAGCCCTCAACATAACCCTAACCCTAGGTCCAATCGGAACCCTAACCGAATCTGTATACCTATCCCTCAACATAACCCTAACCCTAGGTCCAATCGGAACCCAAACCGGATCTGTATACCTAGCCCTCAACATAACCCTAACCCTAGGTCCAAACGGAACCCTAACCAGATCTCTAACCCTAGCCCTCAACATAACCCTAACCCTAGTTCCAATCGGAACCCTAACCGGATTTCTAACCCTAGCCTTCAACATAACCCTAACCCTAGGTCCAATCGGAACCCTAACCGGATCCGTATACCTAGCCCTCAACATAACCCTAACCCTAGGTCCAATCGGAACCCTAACCGGATCTCTAACCCTAGCCCTAAACATAACCCTAACCCTCGTCCAATCGGAACCCTAACCGGAACTCTAACCCTAGCCCTAAAAATAACCCAAACCCAAGGTCCAATCGGAACCCTAACCGGATCTCTAACCCTAGCCCTCAACAATTCAATAACCCTAGGTCCAATCGGAACCCTAAACGAATATCTAAACCTAGCCCTCAACATAACCCTAACCCTAGGTCCAATCGGAACCCTAACGGGGTATCTAACCCCAGCCCTCAACATAACCCTAACCCTAGGTCCAATCGGAACCCTAACAGGATCTCTACCCCAGCCCTCAACATAACCCCAACCCTAGGTCCAATTGGAACCCTAACGGGACCTCTACACCTCGCCCTCAACATAACCCTAACCCTAGGTCCAATCGGAACCCTATCCTGATCTCTACACCTCTCCCTCAACATAACTCTAACCCTAGGTCCAATCGGAACCCTAACCGGATATCTAACACTAGCCCTCAACATAACACTAACCCTAGGTCCAATCGGAACCCTAACCGGATCTCTATCCCTAGCTCTCAACATAACCCTAACGCTAGGTCCAATCGGAACCCTAACAGGATCTCTAACCCTGGCCCTCACCATAACCCTAACCCTAGGTCCAATCGGAACCCTAACCGGATTTCTAACCCTAGCCTTCAACATAACCCTAACCCTAGGTCCAATCGGAACCCTAACCGGATTTTTAACCCTAGCCTTCAACATAACCCTAACCCTAGGTCCAATCGGAACCCTAACAGGATCTGTATACCTAGCCCTCAACATAACCCTAACCCTAGGTACAATCGAACCCTAACCGGATCTCTAACCCTAGCCCACAACATAACCCTAACCCTAGGTCCAATCGGAACCATAGCCGGATCTGTGTACCTAGCCCTCAACATAACCCTAACCCTAGGTCCAATAGGAACCGCAACCGGATCTCTAACCCTACCCCTCAACATAACCCTAACCCTAGGTCCAATCGGAACCCTACCCGGATCTGTGTACCTAGCAGTCAACATAAACCTAACCCTAGGTCCAATCGGAACCCTAACCGGATTTCTAACCCTAGCCTTCAACATAACCCTAACCCTAGGTCCAATCGGAACCCTAACCGGATTTTTAACCCTTGCCTTCAACATAACCCTAACCCTAGGTCCAATCGGAACCCTAACAGGATCTGTATACCTACCCCTCAACATAACCCTAACCCTAGGTACAATCGAACCCTAACCGGATCTCTAACCCTAGCCCACAACATAACCCTAACCCTAGGTCCAATCGGAACCCTAGCCGGATCTGTGTACCTAGCCCTCAACATAACCCTAACCCTAGGTCCAATCAGAACCCTAACCGGATCAGTATACCTAGCCTCAACATAACCCTAACCCTAGGTCCAATCGGAACCCTAACCGGAACTCTAAACCTAGCCCTCAAAATAACCTTAACCCTAGGTCCAATCGGAACCCTAAGCGGATCTCTAACCCTAGCGCTCAACATATCACTAACCCTAGGTTCAATCGGAATCCTAAACGTATATCTAACCCTAGCCCTCAACATAACCCTAACCCTAGGTCCAGTCGGAACCCTAACCGGATTTCTAACCCTAGCCTTCAACATAACCCTAACCCTAGGTCCAATCGGAACACTAACCGGATCTGTGTACCTAGCCCTAAACATAACCCTAACCCTAGGTCCAATCGGAACCCCAACCGGATCTCTAACCCTAGCCCTCAACATAACCCTAACCCTAGGTCCAATCGGAAGCCTAACCGGATCTCTAACCCTAGCCCTCAACATAACCCTAACCCTAGGTGCATTCGGAACCCTAACCGGATCTCTAACCCTAGCCCTCAACATAACCCTAACCCTAGGTCCAATCTGAACCCTAACCGGAACTCTAACCCTAGCCCTCAAAATAACCCTACCCCTAGGTCCAGTCGGAACTCTAAGCGGATCTCTTACCCTAGCGCTCAACATATCACTAACCCTAGGTCCAATCGGAACCCTAAATGGATCTCTAACCCTAGCCCTCAACATAACCCTAACCCTAGGTCCAATCGGAACCCTAACCGGATCTCTAAACCTAGCCCTCAACATAACCCTAACCCTAGGTCCAATTGGAACCCTAACGGGGTATCTAACCCCAGTCCTCAACATAACCCTAACCCTAGGTCCAATTGGAACACTAACCGGACCTCTACACCTCGCCCTCAATATGACCCTAACCCTAGGTCCAATCGGAACACTAACCGGATCTCTACACCTCGCCCTCAACATAACCCTAACCCTAGGTCCAATCGGAACCCTAACCAGATCTCTATCCCTAGCTCTCAAAATAACCCTAACCCTAGGTCCAATCGGAACCCTAACCGGATCTCTAACCCTAGCCCTCAACATAACCCTAACACTAGGTCCAATCGGAACCCTAACCGGATTTCTAACCCTAGCCTTCAACATAACCCTAACCCTAGGTCCAATCGGAACCCTAACCGAATCTGTATACCTATCCCTCAACATAACCCAAACCCTAGGTCCAATCGGAACCCTAACCTGATCTCTAAACCTAGCCCTCAACAATTCACTGACCCTAGGTCCAATCGGAACCCTAAATGAATATCTAACCCTAGCCCTCAACATAACCCTAACCCTAGGTCCAATCGGAACCCTAACGGGGTATCTAACCCCAGCCCTCAACATAACCCTAACCCTAGGTCCAATCGGAACCCTAACCGGATCTCTACCCCTCGCCCTCAACATAACACTAACCCTAGGTCCAATCGGAACCCTAACCAGATCTCTATCCCTAGCTCTCAAAATAACCCTAACCCTAGGTCCAATCGGAACCCTAACCGGATCTCTAACCCTAGCCCTCAACATAACCCTAACCCTAGGTCCAATCGGAACCCTAACCGGATTTCTAACCATAGCCTTCAACATAACCCTAACCTTAGGTCCAATCGGAACCCTAACCGGATCTGTATACCTAGCCCTCAACATAACCCTAACTTTAGGTCCAATCAGAACCCTAACCGGATCTGTATACCTAGCCTCAACATAACCCTAACCCTAGGTCCAATCGGAACCCTTACCGGATTTCTAACCATAGCCTTCAACATAACCCTAACCCTAGGTCCAATCGGAACCCTAACCCGATCTGTGTACCTAGCCCTCAACATAACCCTAACCCTAGGTCCAATCGGAACCCCAACCGGATCTCTAACCCTAGCCCTCAACATAACCCTAACCCTAGGTCCAATCGGAAGCCTAACCGGATCTCTAACCCTAGCCCTCAATATAACCCTAACCCTAGGTGCATTCGGAACCCTAACCGGATCTCTAACCCTAGCCCTCAACATAACCCTAACCCTAGGTCCAATCGGAACCCTAACCGGAACTCTAACCCTAGCCCTCAAAATAACCTTAACCCTAGGTCCAATCGGAACCCTAAGCGGATCTCTAACCCTAGCGCTCAACATATCACTAACCCTAGGTTCAATCGGAACCCTAAAGAGATATCTAACCCTAGCCCTCAACATAACCCTAACCCTAGGTCCAATCGGAACCCCAACCGGATCTCTAACGCTAGCCCTCAACATAACCCTAACCCGAGGTCCAATCGGAAGCCTAACCGGATCTCTAACCCTAGCCCTCAATATAACCCTAACCCTAGGTCCAATCGGAACCCTAACCGTATCTCTAACTCTAGCCCTCAACATAACCCTAACCCTAGGTCCAATCAAAACACTAACTGGATCTCTAACCCTAGCCCTCAACATAACCCTAACCCTAGGTCAAATCGGAACCCTACCGGATGTGTATACCTCGCCCTCAACATAACCCTAACCCTAGGTCCAATTGGAACCGTAACCGGATCTAACCCTACCCCACAACATAACCCTACCCCTGGGTCCAATCGGAACCCTAACCGGATCTGTGTACCTAGCCCTCAACATAACCCTAAGCCTAGGTCCAATCGGAACCCCAACCGGATCTCTAACCCGAGCCCTCAACATAACCCTAACCCTAGGTCGAATCGGAAGCCTAATCCGATATCTAACCCTAGCCCTCAACATAACCCTAACCCTAGGTCCAATCGGAACCCTAACCGGATCTCTAACCCTAGCTCTCAACATAACCCTAACCCTAGGTCCAATCAGAACTCTCACCGGATCTCTAGCCCTAGCCCTCAACATAACCCTAACCCTAGGTCCAGTCGGAACCCTAACCGGATTTCTAACCCTAGCCTTCAACATAACCCTAACCCTAGGTCCAATCGGAACACTAACCGGGTCTGTGTACCTAGCCCTAAACATAACCCTAACCCTAGGTCCAATCGGAACCCCAACCGGATCTCTAACCCTAGCCCTCAACATAACCCTAACCCTAGGTCCAATCGGAAGCCTAACCGGATCTCTAACCCTAGCCCTCAACATAACCCTAACCCTAGGTGCATTCGGAACCCTAACCGGATCTCTAACCCTAGCCCTCAACATAACCCTAACCCTAGGTCCAATCTGAACCCTAACCGGAACTCTAACCCTAGCCCTCAAAATAACCCTACCCCTAGGTCCAGTCGGAACTCTAAGCGGATCTCTTACCCTAGCGCTCAACATATCACTAACCCTAGGTTCAATCGGAACCCTAAACGGATATCTAACCCTAGCCCTCAACATAACCCTAACCCTAGGTCCAATCGGAACCCTAACCGGATTTCTAACCCTAGCCTTCAACATAACCCTAACCCTAGGTCCAATCGGAACCCTAACCGGATCCGTATACCTAGCCCTCAACATAACCCTCACCCTAGGTCCAATCGGAACCCTAACCGGATCTGTATACCTAGCCCTCAACATAACCCTAACCCTAGGTCCAATCGGAACCCTAGCCGGATCTGTGTACCTAGCCCTCAACATAACCCTAACCCTAGGTCCAATCGGAACCGCAACCGGATCTCTAACCCTACCCCTCAACATAACCCTAACCCTAGGTCCAATCGGAAGCCTAACCGGATCTCTAACCCTAGCCCTCAACATAACCCTAACCCTAGGTCCAATCGGAACCCTAACCGGATCTCTAACCCTAGCTCTCAACATAACCCTAACCCTCGGTCCAATCAGAACTCTCACCGGATCTCTAGCCCTAGCCCTCAACATAACCCTAACCCTAGGTCCAGTCGGAACCCTAACCGGATTTCTAACCCTAGCCTTCAACATAACCCTAACCCTAGGTCCAATCGGAACACTAACCGGATCTGTGTACCTAGCCCTAAACATAACCCTAACCCTAGGTCCAATCGGAACCCCAACCGGATCTCTAACCCTAGCCCTCAACATAACCCTAACCCTAGGTCCCATCGGAAGCCTAACCGGATCTCTAACCCTAGCCCTCAACATAACCCTAACCCTAGGTGCATTCGGAACCCTAACCGGATCTCTAACCCTAGCCCTCAACATAACCCTAACCCTAGGTCCAATCTGAACCCTAACCGGAACTCTAACCCTAGCCCTCAAAATAACCCTACCCCTAGGTCCAGTCGGAACTCTAAGCGGATCTCTTACCCTAGCGCTCAACATATCACTAACCCTAGGTTCAATCGGAACCCTAAACGGATATCTAACCCTAGCCCTCAACATAACCCTAACCCTAGGTCCAATCGGAACCCTAACCGGATTTCTAACCCTAGCCTTCAACATAACCCTAACCCTAGGTCCAATCGGAACCCTAACCGGATCCGTATACCTAGCCCTCAACATAACCCTCACCCTAGGTCCAATCGGAACCCTAACCGGATCTGTATACCTAGCCCTCAACATAACCCTAACCCTAGGTCCAATCGGAACCCTAAATGGATCTCTAACCCTAGCCCTCAACATAACCCTAACCCTAGGTCCAATCTGAACCCTAACCGGAACTCTAACCCTAGCCCTCAAAATAACCCTACCCCTAGGTCCAGTCGGAACTCTAAGCGGATCTCTTACCCTAGCGCACAACATATCACTAACCCTAGGTTCAATCGGAACCCTAAACGGATATCTAACCCTAGCCCTCAACATAACCCTAACCCTAGGTCCAATCGGAACCCTAACCGGATTTCTAACCCTAGCCTTCAACATAACCCTAACCCTAGGTCCAATCGGAACCCTAACCGGATCCGTATACCTAGCCCTCAACATAACCCTCAGCCTAGGTCCATCGGAACCCTAACCGGATCTGTATACCTTGCCCTCAACATAACCCTAACCCTAGGTCCAATCGGAACCCTAAATGGATCTCTAACCCTAGCCCTCAACATAACCCTAACCCTAGGTCCAATTGGAACACTAACGGGGTATCTAACCCCAGTCCTCAACATAACCCTAACCCTAGGTCCAATTGGAACACTAACCGGACCTCTACACCTCGCCCTCAACATAACCCTAACCCTAGGTCCAATTGGAACACTAACCGGACCTCTACACCTCGCCCTCAACATAACCCTAACCCTAGGTCCAATTGGAACCCTAACCGGATATCTAACACTAGCCCTCAACATAACCCTAACCCTAGGTCCAATCGGAACCCTAACCGGATTTCTAACCCTAGCCTTCAACATAACCCTAACCCTAGGTCCAATCGG
Source organism: Miniopterus natalensis (assembly GCF_054644295.1). Taxonomy (NCBI): domain Eukaryota; kingdom Metazoa; phylum Chordata; class Mammalia; order Chiroptera; family Miniopteridae; genus Miniopterus; species Miniopterus natalensis. The sequence continues at coordinate 1,258,130 of NW_028269989.1, read as the reverse complement.
AACCCTAACCGAATCTGTATACCTATCCCTCAACATAACCCAAACCCTAGGTCCAATCGGAACCCTAACCTGATCTCTAACCCTAGCCCTCAACAATTCACTGACCCTAGGTCCAATCGGAACCCTAAATGAATATCTAATCCTAGCCCTCAACATAACCCTAACCCTAGGTCCAATCGGAACCCTAACGGGGTATCTAACCCCAGCCCTCAACATAACCCTAACCCTAGGTCCAATCGGAACCCTAACCGGACCTCTACACCTCGCCCTCAACATAACCCTAACCCTAGGTCCAATCGGACCCTACCCGGATCTCTACCCCTCGCCCTCAACATAACCCTAACCCTAGGTCCAATCGGAACCCTAACCAGATCTCTATCCCTAGCTCTCAAAATAACCCTAACCCTAGGTCCAATCGGAACCGTAACCGGATCTCTAAACCTAGCCCTCAACATAACCCTAACCCTAGGTCCAATCGGAACCCTAACCGGATTTCTAACCATATCCTTCAACATAACCCTAACCTTAGGTCCAATCAGAACCCTAACCGGATCTGTATACCTAGCCTCAACATAACCCTAACCCTAGGTCCAATCGGAACCCTTACCGGATTTCTAACCATAGCCTTCAACATAACCCTAACCCTAGGTCCAATCGGAACCCTAACCGGATCTGTGTACCTAGCCCTCAACATAACCCTAACCCTAGGTCCAATCGGAACCCCAACCGGATCTCTAACCCTAGCCCTCAACATAACCCTAACCCTAGGTCCAATCGGAAGCCTAACCGGATCTCTAACCCTAGCCCTCAACATAACCCTAACCCTAGGTGCATTCGGAACCCTAACCGGATCTCTAAACCTAGCCCTCAACATAACCCTAACCCTAGGTCCAATCGGAACCGTAACCGGAACTCTAACCCTAGCCCTCAAAATAACCTTAACCCTAGATCCAATCGGAACCCTAAGCGGATCTCTAACCCTATCGCTCAACATATCACTAACCCTAGGTTCAATCGGAACCCTAAAGAGATATCTAACCCTAGCCCTCAACATAACCCTAACCCTAGGTCCAATCGGAACCCTAACCGGATCTCTAACCTTAGCCCACAACACACCCTAACCCTAGGTCCAATCGGAACCCTAACCGGATCTGTGTACCTAGCCCTCAACATAACCCTAACCCTAGGTCCAATCGGAACCCTAACCGGATCTGTGTACCTAGCCCTCAACATAACCCTAACCCTAGGTCCAATCGGAACCCCAACCGGATCTCTAACGCTAGCCCTCAACATAACCCTAACCCGAGGTCCAATCGGAAGCCTAACCGGATCTCTAACCCTAGCCCTCAATATAACCCTAACCCTAGGTCCAATCAAAACACTAACTGGATCTCTAACCCTAGCCCTCAACATAACCCTAACCCTAGGTCAAATCGGAACCCTACCGGATGTGTATACCTCGCCCTCAACATAACCCTAACCCTAGGTCCAATTGGAACCCTAACCGGATCTAACCCTACCCCACAACATAACCCTACCCCTGGGTCCAATCGGAACCCTAACCGGATCTGTGTACCTAGCCCTCAACATAACCCTAAGCCTAGGTCCAATCGGAACCCCAACCGGATCTCTAACCCGAGCCCTCAACATAACCCTAACCCTAGGTCCAATCGGAAGCCTAACCGGATCTCTAACCCTAGCCCTCAACATAACCCTAACCCTCTCCAATCGGAACCCTAACCGGAACTCTAACCCTAGCCCTCAAAATAACCCAAACCCTAGGTCCAATCGGAACCATAACCTGATCTCTAACCCTAGCCCTCAACAATTCACTGACCCTAGGTCCAATCGGAACCCTAAATGAATATCTAACCCTAGCCCTCAACATAACCCTAACCCTAGGTCCAATCGGAACCCTAACGGGGTATCTAACCCCAGCCCTCAACATAACCCTAACCCTAGGTCCAAACGGAACCCTAACCGGACCTCTACACCTCGCCCTCAATATAACCCTAACCTTAGGTCCAATCGGAACCCTAACCGGATCTCTACACCTCGCCCTCAACATAACCCTAACCCTAGGTCCAATCGGAACCCTAACCAGATCTCTATCCCTAGCTCTCAAAATAACCCTAACCCTAGGTCCAATCGGAACCCTAACTGGATCTCTAACCCTAGCCCTCAACATAACCCTAACCCTAGGTCCAATCAGAACCCTAACCGGATCTGTATACCTAGCCTCAACATAACCCTAACCCTAGGTCCAATCGGAACCCTTACCGGATTTCTAACCATAGCCTTCAACATAACCCTAACCCTAGGTCCAATCGGAACCCTAACCGGAACTCTAACCCTAGCCCTCAAAATAACCTTAACCCTAGGTCCAATCCGAACCCTAAGCGGATCTCTAACCCTAGCGCTCAACATATCACTAACCCTAGGTTCAATCGGAATCCTAAACGTATATCTAACCCTAGCCCTCAACATAACCCTAACCCTAGGTCCAATCGGAACCCTAACCGGATTTCTAACCCTAGCCTTCAACATAACCCTAACCCTAGGTCCAATCGGAACCCTAACCGGATCCGTATACCTAGCCCTCAACATAACCCTAACCCTAGGTCCAATCGGAACCCTATCCGGATCTGTATACCTAGCCCTCAACATAACCCTAACCCTAGGTCCAATCGGAACCCTAAATGGATCTCTAACCCTAGCCCTCAACATAACCCTAACCCTAGGTCCAATCGGAACCCTAACCGGATCTCTAAACCTAGCCCTCACCATAACCCTAATCCTAGGTCCAATCGGAACCCTAACGGGGTATCTAACCCCAGTCCTCAACATAACCCTAACCCTAGGTCCAATCGGAACCCTAACAGGATCTCTACCCCAGCCCTCAACATAACCCTAACCCTAGGTCCAATTGGAACACTAACCGGACCTCTACACCTCGCCCTCAACATAACCCTAACCCTAGGTCCAATTGGAACCCTAACCGGATCTCTAACCCTAGCCCTGAACATAACCCTAACCCTAGGTCCAATCGGAACCCTAACCGGATCTCTAACCCTAGCCCTCAACATAACCCTAACCCTAGGTCCAATCGGAACCCTAACCGGATCTCTAACCCTAGCCCTCAACATAACCCTAACCCTAGGTCCAATCGGAACCCTAACCGGATTTCTAACCCTAGCCTTCAACATAACCCTAACCCTAGGTCCAATCGGAACCCTAACCGAACCTGTATACCTATCCCTCAACATAACCCTAACCCTAGGTCCAATCGGAACCCTAACCGAACCTGTATACCTATCCCTCAACATAACCCTAACCCTAGATCCAATCGGAACCGCAACCGGATCTCTAACCCTACCCCTCAACATAACCCTAACCCTAACCCTAACCGGATCTCTAACCCTAACCCTCAACATAACCCTAACCCTAGGTCCAATCGAAACCCTAACCGGATCTCTAACCCTAGCCCTCAACATAACCCTAACCCTAGGTCCAATCGGAACCCTAACCGGATTTCTAACCCTAGCCTTCAACATAACCCTAACCCTAGGTCCAATCGGAACCCTAACCGAATCTGTATACCTATCCCTCAACATAACCCAAACCCTAGGTCCAATCGGAACCCTAACCTGATCTCTAACCCTAGCCCTCAACAATTCACTGACCCTAGGTCCAATCGGAACCCTAAATGAATATCTAACCCTAGCCCTCAACATAACCCTAACCCTAGGTCCAATCGGAACCCTAACCGGACCTCTACACCTCGCCCTCAACATAACCCTAACCCTAGGTCCAATCGGAACCCTAACCGGATCTCTACCCCTCGCCCTCAACATAACACTAACCCTAGGTCCAATCGGAACCCTAACCAGATCTCTATCCCTAGCTCTCAAAATAACCCTAACCCTAGGTCCAATCGGAACCCTAACCGGATCTCTAACCCTAGCCCTCAACATAACCCTAACCCTAGGTCCAATCGGAACCCTAACCGGATTTCTAACCATAGCCTTCAACATAACCCTAACCTTAGGTCCAATCGGAACCCTAACCGGATCTGTATACCTAGCCCTCAACATAACCCTAACCCTAGGTCCAATCAGAACCCTAACCGGATCTGTATACCTAGCCTCAACATAACCCTAACCCTAGGTCCAATCGGAACCCTTACCGGATTTCTAACCATAGCCTTCAACATAACCCTAACCCTAGGTCCAATCGGAACCCTAACCGGATCTGTGTACCTAGCCCTCAACATAACCCTAACCCTAGGTCCAATCGGAACCCCAACCGGATCTCTAACCCTAGCCCTCAACATAACCCTAACCCTAGGTCCAATCGGAAGCCTAACCGGATCTCTAACCCTAGCCCTCAACATAACCCTAACCCTAGGTGCATTCGGAACCCTAACCGGATCTCTAACCCTAGCCCTCAACATAACCCTAACCCTAGGTCCAATCGGAACCCTAACCGGAACTCTAACCCTAGCCCTCAAAATAACCTTAACCCTAGGTCCAATCGGAACCCTAAGCGGATCTCTAACCCTAGCGCTCAACATATCACTAACCCTAGGTTCAATCGGAACCCTAAAGAGATATCTAACCCTAGCCCTCAACATAACCCTAACCCTAGGTACAATCGGAACCCTAACCCGATCTGTATACCTAGCCCTCAACATAACCCTAACCCTAGGTCCAATCGGAACCCTAACCGGATCTCTAACCCTAGCCCACAACATACCCTAACCCTAGGTCCAATCGGAACCCTAACCGGATCTGTGTACCTAGCCCTCAACATAACCCTAACCCTAGGTCCAATCGGAACCCCAACCGGATCTCTAACGCTAGCCCTCATCATAACCCTAACCCGAGGTCCAATCGGAAGCCTAACCGGATCTCTAACCCTAGCCCTCAATATAACCCTAACCCTAGGTACAATCGGAACCCTAACCGTATCTCTAACTCTAGCCCTCAACATAACCCTAACCCTAGGTCCAATCAAAACACTAACTGGATCTCTAACCCTAGCCCTCAACATAACCCTAACCCTAGGTCCAATTGGAACCCTAACCGGATCTAACCCTACCACACAACATAACCCTACCCCTGGGTCCAATCGGAACCCTAACCGGATCTGTGTACCTAGCCCTCAACATAACCCTAAGCCTAGGTCTAATCGGAACCCCAACCGGATCTCTAACCCGAGCCCTCAACATAACCCTAACCCTAGGTCCAATCGGAAGCCTAACCGGATCTCTAACCCTAGCCCTCAACATAACCCTAACCCTCTCCAATCGGAACCCTAACCGGAACTCTAACCCTAGCCCTCAACATAACCCTAACCCTAGGTGCATTCGGAACCCTAACCGGATCTCTAACCCTAGCCCTCAACATAACCCTAACCCTAGGTCCAATCTGAACCCTAACCGGAACTCTAACCCTAGCCCTCAAAATAACCCTACCCCTAGGTCCAGTCGGAACTCTAAGCGGATCTCTTACCCTAGCGCTCAACATATCACTAACCCTAGGTCCAATCGGAACCCTAAATGGATCTCTAACCCTAGCCCTCAACATAACCCTAACCCTAGGTCCAATCGGAACCCTAACCGGATCTCTAAACCTAGCCCTCAACATAACCCTAACCCTAGGTCCAATTGGAACCCTAACGGGGTATCTAACCCCAGTCCTCAACATAACCCTAACCCTAGGTCCAATTGGAACACTAACCGGACCTCTACACCTCGCCCTCAATATAACCCTAACCCTAGGTCCAATCGGAACACTAACCGGATCTCTACACCTCGCCCTCAACATAACCCTAACCCTAGGTCCAATCGGAACCCTAACCAGATCTCTATCCCTAGCTCTCAAAATAACCCTAACCCTAGGTCCAATCGGAACCCTAACCGGATCTCTAACCCTAGCCCTCAACATAACCCTAACACTAGGTCCAATCGGAACCCTAACCGGATTTCTAACCCTAGCCTTCAACATAACCCTAACCCTAGGTCCAATCGGAACCCTAACCGAATCTGTATACCTATCCCTCAATATAACCCAAACCCTAGGTCCAATCGGAACCCTAACCTGATCTCTAACCCTAGCCCTCAACAATTCACTGACCCTAGGTCCAATCGGAACCCTAAATGAATATCTAACCCTAGCCCTCAACATAACCCTAACCCTAGGTCCAATCGGAACCCTAACGGGGTATCTAACCCCAGCCCTCAACATAACCCTAACCCTAGGTCCAATCGGAACCCTAACCGGATCTCTACCCCTCGCCCTCAACATAACACTAACCCTAGGTCCAATCGGAACCCTAACCAGATCTCTATCCCTAGCTCTCAAAATAACCCTAACCCTAGGTCCAATCGGAACCCTAACCGGATCTCTAACCCTAGCCCTCAACATAACCCTAACCCTAGGTCCAATCGGAACCCTAACCGGATTTCTAACCATAGCCTTCAACATAACCCTAACCTTAGGTCCAATCGGAACCCTAACCGGATCTGTATACCTAGCCCTCAACATAACCCTAACTTTAGGTCCAATCAGAACCCTAACCGGATCTGTATACCTAGCCTCAACATAACCCTAACCCTAGGTCCAATCGGAACCCTTACCGGATTTCTAACCATAGCCTTCAACATAACCCTAACCCTAGGTCCAATCGGAAACCTAACCGGATCTGTGTACCTAGCCCTCAACATAACCCTAACCCTAGGTCCAATCGGAACCCCAACCGGATCTCTAACCCTAGCCCTCAACATAACCCTAACCCTAGGTCCAATCGGAAGCCTAACCGGATCTCTAACCCTAGCCCTCAATATAACCCTAACCCTAGGTGCATTCGGAACCCTAACAGGATCTCTAACCCTAGCCCTCAACATAACCCTAACCCTAGGTCCAATCGGAACCCTAACCGGAACTCTAACCCTAGCCCTCAAAATAACCTTAACCCTAGGTCCAATCGGAACCCTAAGCGGATCTCTAACCCTAGCGCTCAACATATCACTAACCCTAGGTTCAATCGGAACCCTAAAGAGATATCTAACCCTAGCCCTCAACATAACCCTAACCCTAGGTCCAATCGGAACCCCAACCGGATCTCTAACGCTAGCCCTCAACATAACCCTAACCCGAGGTCCAATCGGAAGCCTAACCGGATCTCTAACCCTAGCCCTCAATATAACCCTAACCCTAGGTCCAATCGGAACCCTAACCGTATCTCTAACTCTAGCCCTCAACATAACCCTAACCCTAGGTCCAATCAAAACACTAACTGGATCTCTAACCCTAGCCCTCAACATAACCCTAACCCTAGGTCAAATCGGAACCCTACCGGATGTGTATACCTCGCCCTCAACATAACCCTAACCCTAGGTCCAATTGGAACCCTAACCGGATCTAACCCTACCCCACAACATAACCCTACCCCTGGGTCCAATCGGAACCCTAACCGGATCTGTGTACCTAGCCCTCAACATAACCCTAAGCCTAGGTCCAATCGGAACCCCAACCGGATCTCTAACCCGAGCCCTCAACATAACCCTAACCCTAGGTCCAATCGGAAGCCTAATCCGATCTCTAACCCTAGCCCTCAACATAACCCTAACCCTCTCCAATCGGAACCCTAACCGGAACTCTAACCCTAGCCCTCAAAATAACCCAAACCCTAGGTCCAATCGGAACCCTAACCTGATCTCTAACCCTAGCCCTCAATAATTCACTGACCCTAGGTCCAATCGGAAACCTAAATGAATATCTAACCCTAGCCCTCAACATAACCCTAACCCTAGGTCCAATCGGAACCCTAACGGGGTATCTAACCCCAGCCCTCAACATAACCCTAACCCTAGGTCCAAACGGAACCCTAACCGGACCTCTACACCTCGCCCTCAATATAACCCTAACCCTAGGTCCAATCGGAACACTAACCGGATCTCTACACCTCGCCCTCAACATAACCCTAACCCTAGGTCCAATCGGAACCCTAACCAGATCTCTATCCCTAGCTCTCAAAATAACCCTAACCCTAGGTCCAATCGGAACCCTAACCGGATCTCTAACCCTAGCCCTCAACATAACCCTAACACTAGGTCCAATCGGAACCCTAACCGGATTTCTAACCATAGCCTTCAACATAACCCTAACCTTAGGTCCAATCGGAACCCTAACCGGATCTGTATACCTAGCCCTCAACATAACCCTAACCCTAGGTCCAATCAGAACCCTAACCGGATTTGTATACCTAGCCTCAACATAACCCTAACCCTAGGTCCAATCGGAACCCTTACCGGATTTCTAACCATAGCCTTCAACATAACCCTAACCCTAGGTCCAATCGGAACCCTAACCGGAACTCTAACCCTAGCCCTCAAAATAACCTTAACCCTAGGTCCAATCGGAACCCTAAGCGGATCTCTAACCCTAGCGCTCAACATATCACTAACCCTAGGTTCAATCGGAATCCTAAACGTATATCTAACCCTAGCCCTCAACATAACCCTAACCCTAGGTCCAATCGGAACCCTAACCGGATCCGTATACCTAGCCCTCAACATAACCCTAACCCTAGGTCCAATCGGAACCCTATCCGGATCTGTATACCTACCCCTCAACATAACCCTAACCCTAGGTCCAATCGGAACCCTATCCGGATCTGTATACCTACCCCTCAACATAACCCTAACCCTAGGTACAATCGAACCCTAACCGGATCTCTAACCCTAGCCCACAACATAACCCTAACCCTAGGTCCAATCGGAACCCTAGCCGGATCTGTGTACCTAGCCCTCAACATAACCCTAACCCTAGGTCCAATCGGAACCGCAACCGGATCTCTAACCCTACCCCTCAACATAACCCTAACCCTAGGTCCAATCGGAAGCCTAACCGGATAACTAACACTAGCCCTCAACATAACCCTAACCCTAGGTCCAATCGGAACCCTAACCGGATCTCTAACCCTAGCTCTCAACATAACCCTAACCATAGGTCCAATCAGAACTCTCACCGGAACTCTAGCCCTAGCCCTCAACATAACCCTAACCCTAGGTCCAGTCGGAACCCTAACCGGATTTCTAACCCTAGCCTTCAACATAACCCTAACCCTAGGTCCAATCGGAACCCCAACCGGATCTCTAACCCTAGCCGTCAACATAACCCTAACCCTAGGTCCAATCGGAAGCCTAACCGGATCTCTAACCCTAGCCCTCAACATAACCCTAACCCTAGGTGCATTCGGAACCCTAACCGGATCTCTAACCCTAGCCCTCAACATAACCCTAACCCTAGGTCCAATCTGAACCCTAACCGGAACTCTAAACCTAGCCCTCAAAATAACCCTACCCCTAGGTCCAGTCGGAACTCTAAGCGGATCTCTTACCCTAGCGCTCAACATATCACTAACCCTAGGTTCAATCGGAACCCTAAACGGATATCTAACCCTAGCCCTCAACATATCCCTAACCCTAGGTCCAATCGGAACCCTAACCGGATTTCTAACCCTAGCCTTCAACATAACCCTAACCCTAGGTCCAATCGGAACCCTAACCGGATCCGTATACCTAGCCCTCAACATAACCCTCACCCTAGGTCCAATCGGAACCCTAAATGGATCTCTAACCCTAGCCCTCAACATAACCCTAACCCTAGGTCCAATCGGAACCCTAACCGGATCTCTAAACCTAGCCCTCAACATAACCCTAACCCTAGGTCCAATCTGAACCCTAACCGGAACTCTAACCCTAGCTCTCAAAATAACCCTACCCCTAGGTCCAGTCGGAACTCTAAGCGGATCTCTTACCCTAGCGCTCAACATATCACTAACCCTAGGTCCAATCGGAACCCTAAATGGATCTCTAACCCTATCCCTCAACATAACCCTAACCCTAGGTCCAATCGGAACCCTAACCGGATCTCTAAACCTTGCCCTCAACATAACCCTAACCCTAGGTCCAATTGGAACCCTAACGGGGTATCTAACCCCAGTCCTCAACATAACCCTAACCCTAGGTCCAATTGGAACACTAACCGGACCTCTACACCTCGCCCTCAACATAACCCTAACCCTAGGTCCAATCAGAACCCTAACTGGATCTGTATACCTAGCCTCAACATAACCCTAACCCTAGGTCCAATCGGAACCCTTACCGGATTTCTAACCATAGCCTTCAACATAACCCTAACCCTAGGTCCAATCGGAACCCTAACCGGATCTGTATACCTAGCCTCAACATAACCCTAACCCTAGGTCCAATCAGAACCCTAACCGGATCCGTATACCTAGCCCTCAACATAACCCTAACCCTAGGTCCAATCGGAACCCCAACCGGATCTCTAACCCTAGCCCTCAACATAACCCTAACCCTAGGTCCAATCGGAAGCCTAACCGGATCTCTAACCCTAGCCCTCAACATAACCCTAACCCTAGGTGCATTCGGAACCCTAACCGGATCTCTAACCCTAGCCCTCAACATAACCCTAACCCTAGGTCCAATCGGAACCCTAACCGGAACTCTAACCCTAGCCCTCAAAATAACCTTAACCCTAGGTCCAATCGGAACCCTAAGAGGATCTCTAACCCTAGCGCTCAACATATCACTAACCCTAGGTTCAATCGGAACCCTAAAGAGATATCTAACCCTAGCCCTCAACATAACCCTAACCCTAGGTAAAATCGGAACCCTAACCCGATCTGTATACCTAGCCCTCAACATAACCCTAACCCTAGGTCCAATCGGAACCCTAACCGGATCTCTAACCCTAGCCCACAACATACCCTAACCCTAGGTCCAATCGGAACCCTAACCGGATCTGTGTACCTAGCCCTCAACATAACCCTAAGCCTAGGTCCAATCGGAACCCCAACCGGATCTCTAACCCGAGCCCTCAACATAACCCTAACCCTAGGTCCAATCGGAAGCCTAACCGGATCTCTAACCCTAGCCCTCAACATAACCCTAACCCTCTCCAATCGGAACCCTAACCGGAACTCTAACCCTAGCCCTCAAAATAACCCAAACCCTAGGTCCAATCGGAACCCTAACCTGATCTCTAACCCTAGCCCTCAACAATTCACTGACCCTAGGTCCAATCGGAACCCTAAATGAATATCTAACCCTAGCCCTCAACATAACCCTAACCCTAGGTCCAATCGGAACCCTAACGGGGTATCTAACCCCAGCCCTCAACATAACCCTAACCCTAGGTCCAAACGGAACCCTAACCGGACCTCTACACCTCGCCCTCAATATAACCCTAACCTTAGGTCCAATCGGAACCCTAACCGGATCTCTACACCTCGCCCTCAACATAACCCTAACCCTAGGTGCAATCGGAACCCTAACCAGATCTCTATCCCTAGCTCTCAAAATAACCCTAACCCTAGGTCCAATCGGAACCCTAACCGGATCTCTAACCCTAGCCCTCAACATAACCCTAACCCTAGGTCCAATCAGAACCCTAACCGGATCTGTATACCTAGCCTCAACATAACCCTAACCCTAGGTCCAATCGGAACCCTTACCGGATTTCTAACCATAGCCTTCAACATAACCCTAACCCTAGGTCCAATCGGAACCCTAACCGGAACTCTAACCCTAGCCCTCAAAATAACCTTAACCCTAGGTCCAATCCGAACCCTAAGCGGATCTCTAACCCTAGCGCTCAACATATCACTAACCCTAGGTTCAATCGGAATCCTAAACGTATATCTAACCCTAGCCCTCAACATAACCCTAACCCTAGGTCCAATCGGAACCCTAACCGGATTTCTAACCCTAGCCTTCAACATAACCCTAACCCTAGGTCCAATCGGAACCCTAACCGGATCCGTATACCTAGCCCTCAACATAACCCTAACCCTAGGTCCAATCGGAACCCTATCCGGATCTGTATACCTAGCCCTCAACATAACCCTAACCCTAGGTCCAATCGGAACCCTAAATGGATCTCTAACCCTAGCCCTCAACATAACCCTAACCCTAGGTCCAATCGGAACCCTAACCGGATCTCTAAACCTAGCCCTCACCATAACCCTAATCCTAGGTCCAATCGGAACCCTAACGGGGTATCTAACCCCAGTCCTCAACATAACCCTAACCCTAGGTCCAATCGGAACCCTAACAGGATCTCTACCCCAGCCCTCAACATAACCCTAACCCTAGGTCCAATTGGAACACTAACCGGACCTCTACACCTCGCCCTCAACATAACCCTAACCCTAGGTCCAATTGGAACCCTAACCGGATCTCTAACCCTAGCCCTGAACATAACCCTAACCCTAGGTCCAATCGGAACCCTAACCGGATCTCTAACCCTAGCCCTCAACATAACCCTAACCCTAGGTCCAATCGGAACCCTAACCGGATCTCTAACCCTAGCCCTCAACATAACCCTAACCCTAGGTCCAATCGGAACCCTAACCGGATTTCTAACCCTAGCCTTCAACATAACCCTAACCCTAGGTCCAATCAGAACCCTAACCGAACCTGTATACCTATCCCTCAACATAACCCTAACCCTAGGTCCAATCGGAACCCTAACCGAACCTGTATACCTTTCCCTCAACATAACCCTAACCCTAGATCCAATCGGAACCGCAACCGGATCTCTAACCCTACCCCTCAACATAACCCTAACCCTAACCCTAACCGGATCTCTAACCCTAACCCTCAACATAACCCTAACCCTAGGTCCAATCGAAACCCTAACCGGATCTCTAACCCTAGCCCTCAACATAACCCTAACCCTAGGTCCAATCGGAACCCTAACCGGATTTCTAACCCTAGCCTTCAACATAACCCTAACCCTAGGTCCAATCGGAACCCTAACCGAATCTGTATACCTATCCTTCAACATAACCCAAACCCTAGGTCCAATCGGAACCCTAACCTGATCTCTAACCCTAGCCCTCAACAATTCACTGACCCTAGGTCCAATCGGAACCCTAAATGAATATCTAACCCTAGCCCTCAACATAACCCTAACCCTAGGTCCAATCGGAACCCTAACGGGGTATCTAACCCCAGCCCTCAACATAACCCTAACCCTAGGTCCAATCGGAACCCTAACCGGACCTCTACACCTCGCCCTCAACATAACCCTAACCCTAGGTCCAATCGGAACCCTAACCGGATCTCTACCCCTCGCCCTCAAAATAACACTAACCCTAGGTCCAATCGGAACCCTAACCAGATCTCTATCCCTAGCTCTCAAAATAACCCTAACCCTAGGTCCAATCGGAACCCTAACCGGATCTCTAACCCTAGCCCTCAACATAACCCTAACCCTAGGTCCAATCGGAACCCTAACCGGATTTCTAACCATAGCCTTCAACATAACCCTAACCTTAGGTCCAATCGGAACCCTAACCGGATCTGTATACCTAGCCCTCAACATAACCCTAACCCTAGGTCCAATCAGAACCCTAACCGGATCTGTATACCTAGCCTCAACATAACCCTAACCCTAGGTCCAATCGGAACCCTTACCGGATTTCTAACCATAGCCTTCAACATAACCCTAACCCTAGGTCCAATCGGAACCCTAACCGGATCTGTGTACCTAGCCCTCAACATAACCCTAACCCTAGGTCCAATCGGAACCCCAACCGGATCTCTAACCCTAGCCCTCAACATAACCCTAACCCTAGGTCCAATCGGAAGCCTAACCGGATCTCTAACCCTAGCCCTCAACATAACCCTAACCCTAGGTGCATTCGGAACCCTAACCGGATCTCTAACCCTAGCCCTCAACATAACCCTAACCCTAGGTCCAATCGGAACCCTAACCGGAACTCTAACCCTAGCCCTCAAAATAACCTTAACCCTAGGTCCAATCGGAACCCTAAGCGGATCTCTAACCCTAGCGCTCAACATATCACTAACCCTAGGTTCAATCGGAACCCTAAAGAGATATCTAACCCTAGCCCTCAACATAACCCTAACCCTAGGTACAATCGGAACCCTAACCCGATCTGTATACCTAGCCCTCAACATAACCCTAACCCTAGGTCCAATCGGAACCCTAACCGGATCTCTAACCCTAGCCCACAACATACCCTAACCCTAGGTCCAATCGGAACCCTAACCGGATCTGTGTACCTAGCCCTCAACATAACCCTAACCCTAGGTCCAATCGGAACCCCAACCGGATCTCTAACGCTAGCCCTCATCATAACCCTAACCCGAGGTCCAATCGGAAGCCTAACCGGATCTCTAACCCTAGCCCTCAATATAACCCTAACCCTAGGTCCAATCGGAACCCTAACCGTATCTCTAACTCTAGCCCTCAACATAACCCTAACCCTAGGTCCAATCAAAACACTAACTGGATCTCTAACCCTAGCCCTCAACATAACCCTAACCCTAGGTCAAATCGGAACCCTACCGGATGTGTATACCTCGCCCTCAACATAACCCTAACCCTAGGTCCAATTGGAACCCTAACCGGATCTAACCCTACCACACAACATAACCCTACCCCTGGGTCCAATCGGAACCCTAACCGGATCTGTGTACCTAGCCCTCAACATAACCCTAAGCCTAGGTCTAATCGGAACCCCAACCGGATCTCTAACCCGAGCCCTCAACATAACCCTAACCCTAGGTCCAATCGGAAGCCTAACCGGATCTCTAACCCTAGCCCTCAACATAACCCTAACCCTCTCCAATCGGAACCCTAACCGGAACTCTAACCCTAGCCCTCAAAATAACCCAAACCCTAGGTCCAATCGGAACCCTAACCTGATCTCTAACCCTAGCCCTCAACAATTCACTGACCCTAGGTCCAATCGGAACCCTAAATGAATATCTAACCCTAGCCCTCAACATAACCCTAACCCTACGTCCAATCGGAACCCTAACGGGGTATCTAACCCCAGCCCTCAACATAACCCTAACCCTAGGTCCAATCGGAACCCTAACCGGATCTGTGTACCTAGCCCTCAACATAACCCTAAGCCTAGGTCCAATCGGAACCCCAACCGGATCTCTAACCCGAGCCCTCAACATAACCCTAACCCTAGGTCCAATCGGAAGCCTAACCGGATCTCTAACCCTAGCCCTCAACATAACCCTAACCCTCTCCAATCGGAACCCTAACCGGAACTCTAACCCTAGCCCTCAAAATAACCCAAACCCTAGGTCCAATCGGAACCCTAACCTGATCTCTAACCCTAGCCCTCAACAATTCACTGACCCTAGGTCCAATCGGAACCCTAAATGAATATCTAACCCTAGCCCTCAACATAACCCTAACCCTAGGTCCAATCGGAACCCTAACGGGGTATCTAACCCCAGCCCTCAACATAACCCTAACCCTAGGTCCAAACGGAACCCTAACCGGACCTCTACACCTCGCCCTCAATATAACCCTAACCTTAGGTCCAATCGGAACCCTAACCGGATCTCTACACCTCGCCCTCAACATAACCCTAACCCTAGGTGCAATCGGAACCCTACCCAGATCTCTATCCCTAGCTCTCAAAATAACCCTAACCCTAGGTCCAATCGGAACCCTAACCGGATCTCTAACCCTAGCCCTCAACATAACCCTAACCCTAGGTCCAATCAGAACCCTAACCGGATCTGTATACCTAGTCTCAACATAACCCTAACCCTAGGTCCAATCGGAACCCTTACCGGATTTCTAACCATAGCCTTCAACATAACCCTAACCCTAGGTCCAATCGGAACCCTAACCGGAACTCTAACCCTAGCCCTCAAAATAACCTTAACCCTAGGTCCAATCCGAACCCTAAGCGGATCTCTAACCCTAGCGCTCAACATATCACTAACCCTAGGTTCAATCGGAATCCTAAACGTATATCTAACCCTAGCCCTCAACATAACCCTAACCCTAGGTCCAATCGGAACCCTAACCGGATTTCTAACCCTAGCCTTCAACATAACCCTAACCCTAGGTCCAATCGGAACCCTAACCGGATCCGTATACCTAGCCCTCAACATAACCCTAACCCTAGGTCCAATCGGAACCCTATCCGGATCTGTATACCTAGCCCTCAACATAACCCTAACCCTAGGTCCAATCGGAACCCTAAATGGATCTCTAACCCTAGCCCTCAACATAACCCTAACCCTAGGTCCAATCGGAACCCTAACCGGATCTCTAAACCTAGCCCTCACCATAACCCTAATCCTAGGTCCAATCGGAACCCTAACGGGGTATCTAACCCCAGTCCTCAACATAACCCTAACCCTAGGTCCAATCGGAACCCTAACAGGATCTCTACCCCAGCCCTCAACATAACCCTAACCCTAGGTCCAATTGGAACACTAACCGGACCTCTACACCTCGCCCTCAACATAACCCTAACCCTAGGTCCAATTGGAACCCTAACCGGATCTCTAACCCTAGCCCTGAACATAACCCTAACCCTAGGTCCAATCGGAACCCTAACCGGATCTCTAACCCTAGCCCTCAACATAACCCTAACCCTAGGTCCAATCGGAACCCTAACCGGATCTCTAACCCTAGCCCTCAACATAACCCTAACCCTAGGTCCAATCGGAACCCTAACCGGATTTCTAACCCTAGCCTTCAACATAACCCTAACCCTAGGTCCAATCAGAACCCTAACCGAACCTGTATACCTATCCCTCAACATAACCCTAACCCTAGGTCCAATCGGAACCCTAACCGAACCTGTATACCTTTCCCTCAACATAACCCTAACCCTAGATCCAATCGGAACCGCAACCGGATCTCTAACCCTACCCCTCAACATAACCCTAACCCTAACCCTAACCGGATCTCTAACCCTAACCCTCAACATAACCCTAACCCTAGGTCCAATCGAAACCCTAACCGGATCTCTAACCCTAGCCCTCAACATAACCCTAACCCTAGGTCCAATCGGAACCCTAACCGGATTTCTAACCCTAGCCTTCAACATAACCCTAACCCTAGGTCCAATCGGAACCCTAACCGAATCTGTATACCTATCCTTCAACATAACCCAAACCCTAGGTCCAATCGGAACCCTAACCTGATCTCTAACCCTAGCCCTCAACAATTCACTGACCCTAGGTCCAATCGGAACCCTAAATGAATATCTAACCCTAGCCCTCAACATAACCCTAACCCTAGGTCCAATCGGAACCCTAACGGGGTATCTAACCCCAGCCCTCAACATAACCCTAACCCTAGGTCCAATCGGAACCCTAACCGGACCTCTACACCTCGCCCTCAACATAACCCTAACCCTAGGTCCAATCGGAACCCTAACCGGATCTCTACCCCTCGCCCTCAAAATAACACTAACCCTAGGTCCAATCGGAACCCTAACCAGATCTCTATCCCTAGCTCTCAAAATAACCCTAACCCTAGGTCCAATCGGAACCCTAACCGGATCTCTAACCCTAGCCCTCAACATAACCCTAACCCTAGGTCCAATCGGAACCCTAACCGGATTTCTAACCATAGCCTTCAACATAACCCTAACCTTAGGTCCAATCGGAACCCTAACCGGATCTGTATACCTAGCCCTCAACATAACCCTAACCCTAGGTCCAATCAGAACCCTAACCGGATCTGTATACCTAGCCTCAACATAACCCTAACCCTAGGTCCAATCGGAACCCTTACCGGATTTCTAACCATAGCCTTCAACATAACCCTAACCCTAGGTCCAATCGGAACCCTAACCGGATCTGTGTACCTAGCCCTCAACATAACCCTAACCCTAGGTCCAATCGGAACCCCAACCGGATCTCTAACCCTAGCCCTCAACATAACCCTAACCCTAGGTCCAATCGGAAGCCTAACCGGATCTCTAACCCTAGCCCTCAACATAACCCTAACCCTAGGTGCATTCGGAACCCTAACCGGATCTCTAACCCTAGCCCTCAACATAACCCTAACCCTAGGTCCAATCGGAACCCTAACCGGAACTCTAACCCTAGCCCTCAAAATAACCTTAACCCTAGGTCCAATCGGAACCCTAAGCGGATCTCTAACCCTAGCGCTCAACATATCACTAACCCTAGGTTCAATCGGAACCCTAAAGAGATATCTAACCCTAGCCCTCAACATAACCCTAACCCTAGGTACAATCGGAACCCTAACCCGATCTGTATACCTAGCCCTCAACATAACCCTAACCCTAGGTCCAATCGGAACCCTAACCGGATCTCTAACCCTAGCCCACAACATACCCTAACCCTAGGTCCAATCGGAACCCTAACCGGATCTGTGTACCTAGCCCTCAACATAACCCTAACCCTAGGTCCAATCGGAACCCCAACCGGATCTCTAACGCTAGCCCTCATCATAACCCTAACCCGAGGTCCAATCGGAAGCCTAACCGGATCTCTAACCCTAGCCCTCAATATAACCCTAACCCTAGGTCCAATCGGAACCCTAACCGTATCTCTAACTCTAGCCCTCAACATAACCCTAACCCTAGGTCCAATCAAAACACTAACTGGATCTCTAACCCTAGCCCTCAACATAACCCTAACCCTAGGTCAAATCGGAACCCTACCGGATGTGTATACCTCGCCCTCAACATAACCCTAACCCTAGGTCCAATTGGAACCCTAACCGGATCTAACCCTACCACACAACATAACCCTACCCCTGGGTCCAATCGGAACCCTAACCGGATCTGTGTACCTAGCCCTCAACATAACCCTAAGCCTAGGTCTAATCGGAACCCCAACCGGATCTCTAACCCGAGCCCTCAACATAACCCTAACCCTAGGTCCAATCGGAAGCCTAACCGGATCTCTAACCCTAGCCCTCAACATAACCCTAACCCTCTCCAATCGGAACCCTAACCGGAACTCTAACCCTAGCCCTCAAAATAACCCAAACCCTAGGTCCAATCGGAACCCTAACCTGATCTCTAACCCTAGCCCTCAACAATTCACTGACCCTAGGTCCAATCGGAACCCTAAATGAATATCTAACCCTAGCCCTCAACATAACCCTAACCCTACGTCCAATCGGAACCCTAACGGGGTATCTAACCCCAGCCCTCAACATAACCCTAACCCTAGGTCCAAACGGAACCCTAACCGGACCACTACACCTCGCCCTCAATATAACCCTAACCCTAGGTCCAATCGGAACCCTAACCGGATCTCTACACCTCGCCCTCAACATAACCCTAACCCTAGGTCCAATCGGAACCCTAACCAGATCTCTATCCCTAGCTCTCAAAATAACCCTAACCCTAGGTCCAATCGGAACCCTAACCGGATCTCTAACCCTAGCCCTCAACATAACCCTAACACTAGGTCCAATCGGAACCCTAACCGGATTTCTAACCATAGCCTTCAACATAACCCTAACCTTAGGTCCAATCGGAACCCTAACCGGATCTGTATACCTAGCCCTCAACATAACCCTAACCCTAGGTCCAATCAGAACCCTAACCGGATCTGTATACCTAGGCTCAACATAACCCTAACCCTAGGTCCAATCGGAACCCTTACCGGATTTCTAACCATAGCCTTCAACATAACCCTAACCCTAGGTCCAATCGGAACCCTAACCGGAACTCTAACCCTAGCCCTCAAAATAACCTTAACCCTAGGTCCAATCGGAACCCTAAGCGGATCTCTAACCCTAGCGCTCAACATATCACTAACCCTAGGTTCAATCGGAATCCTAAACGTATATCTAACCCTAGCCCTCAAAATAACCCTAACCCTAGGTCCAGTCGGAACCCTAACCGGATTTCTAACCCTAGCCTTCAACATAACCCTAACCCTAGGTCCAATCGGAACACTAACCGGATCTGTGTACCTAGCCCTAAACATAACCCTAACCCTAGGTCCAATCGGAACCCCAACCGGATCTCTAACCCTAGCCCTCAACATAACCCTAACCCTAGGTCCAATCGGAAGCCTAACCGGATCTCTAACCCTAGCCCTCAACATAACCCTAACCCTAGGTGCATTCGGAACCCTAACCGGATCTCTAACCCTAGCCCTCAACATAACCCTAACCCTAGGTCCAATCTGAACCCTAACCGGAACTCTAACCCTAGCCCTCAAAATAACCCTACCCCTAGGTCCAGTCGGAACTCTAAGCGGATCTCTTACCCTAGCGCTCAACATATCACTAACCCTAGGTCCAATCGGAACCCTAAATGGATCTCTAACCCTAGCCCTCAACATAACCCTAACCCTAGGTCCAATCGGAACCCTAACCGGATCTCTAAACCTAGCCCTCAACATAACCCTAACCCTAGGTCCAATTGGAACCCTAACGGGGTATCTAACCCCAGTCCTCAACATAACCCTAACCCTAGGTCCAATTGGAACACTAACCGGACCTCTACACCTCGCCCTCAATATAACCCTAACCCTAGGTCCAATCGGAACACTAACCGGATCTCTACACCTCGCCCTCAACATAACCCTAACCCTAGGTCCAATCGGAACCCTAACCAGATCTCTATCCCTAGCTCTCAAAATAACCCTAACCCTAGGTCCAATCGGAACCCTAACCGGATCTCTAACCCTAGCCCTCAACATAACCCTAACACTAGGTCCAATCGGAACCCTAACCGGATTTCTAACCCTAGCCTTCAACATAACCATAACCCTAGGTCCAATCGGAACCCTAACCGAATCTGTATACCTATCCCTCAACATAACCCAAACCCTAGGTCCAATCGGAACCCTAACCTGATCTCTAACCCTAGCCCTCAACAATTCACTGACCCTAGGTCCAATCGGAACCCTAAATGAATATCTAACCCTAGCCCTCAACATAACCCTAACCCTAGGTCCAATCGGAACCCTAACGGGGTATCTAACCCCAGCCCTCAACATAACCCTAACCCTAGGTCCAATCGGAACCCTAACCGGATCTCTACCCCTCGCCCTCAACATAACACTAACCCTAGGTCCAATCGGAACCCTAACCAGATCTCTATCCCTAGCTCTCAAAATAACCCTAACCCTAGGTCCAATCGGAACCCTAACCGGATCTCTAACCCTAGCCCTCAACATAACCCTAACCCTAGGTCCAATCGGAACCCTAACCGGATTTCTAACCATAGCCTTCAACATAACCCTAACCTTAGGTCCAATCGGAACCCTAACCGGATCTGTATACCTAGCCCTCAACATAACCCTAACTTTAGGTCCAATCAGAACCCTAACCGGATCTGTATACCTAGCCTCAACATAACCCTAACCCTAGGTCCAATCGGAACCCTTACCGGATTTCTAACCATAGCCTTCAACATAACCCTAACCCTAGGTCCAATCGGAACCCTAACCGGATCTGTGTACCTAGCCCTCAACATAACCCTAACCCTAGGTCCAATCGGAACCCCAACCGGATCTCTAACCCTAGCCCTCAACATAACCCTAACCCTAGGTCCAATCGGAAGCCTAACCGGATCTCTAACCCTAGCCCTCAATATAACCCTAACCCTAGGTGCATTCGGAACCCTAACCGGATCTCTAAACCTAGCCCTCAACATAACCCTAACCCTAGGTCCAATTGGAACCCTAACGGGGTATCTAACCCCAGTCCTCAACATAACCCTAACCCTAGGTCCAATTGGAACACTAACCGGACCTCTACACCTCGCCCTCAATATAACCCTAACCCTAGGTCCAATCGGAACACTAACCGGATCTCTACACCTCGCCCTCAACATAACCCTAACCCTAGGTCCAATCGGAACCCTAACCAGATCTCTATCCCTAGCTCTCAAAATAACCCTAACCCTAGGTCCAATCGGAACCCTAACCGGATCTCTAACCCTAGCCCTCAACATAACCCTAACACTAGGTCCAATCGGAACCCTAACCGGATTTCTAACCCTAGCCTTCAACATAACCCTAACCCTAGGTCCAATCGGAACCCTAACCGAATCTGTATACCTATCTCTCAACATAACCCAAACCCTAGGTCCAATCGGAACCCTAACCTGATCTCTAACCCTAGCCCTCAACAATTCACTGACCCTAGGTCCAATCGGAACCCTAAATGAATATCTAACCCTAGCCGTCAACATAACCCTAACCCTAGGTCCAATCGGAACCCTAACGGGGTATCTAACCCCAGCCCTCAACATAACCCTAACCCTAGGTCCAATCGGAACCCTAACCGGATCTCTACCCCTCGCCCTCAACATAACACTAACCCTAGGTCCAATCGGAACCCTAACCAGATCTCTATCCCTAGCTCTCAAAATAACCCTAACCCTAGGTCCAATCGGAACCCTAACCGGATCTCTAACCCTAGCCCTCAACATAACCCTAACCCTAGGTCCAATCGGAACCCTAACCGGATTTCTAACCATAGCCTTCAACATAACCCTAACCTTAGGTCCAATCGGAACCCTAACCGGATCTGTATACCTAGCCCTCAACATAACCCTAACTTTAGGTCCAATCAGAACCCTAACCGGATCTGTATACCTAGCCTCAACATAACCCTAACCCTAGGTCCAATCGGAACCCTTACCGGATTTCTAACCATAGCCTTCAACATAACCCTAACCCTAGGTCCAATCGGAACCCTAACCGGATCTGTGTACCTAGCCCTCAACATAACCCTAACCCTAGGTCCAATCGGAACCCCAACCGGATCTCTAACCCTAGCCCTCAACATAACCCTAACCCTAGGTCCAATCGGAAGCCTAACCGGATCTCTAACCCTAGCCCTCAATATAACCCTAACCCTAGGTGCATTCGGAACCCTAACCGGATCTCTAAACCTAGCCCTCAACATAACCCTAACCCTAGGTCCAATCGGAACCCTAACCGGAACTCTAACCCTAGCCCTCAAAATAACCTTAACCCTAGGTCCAATCGGAACCCTAAGCGGATCTCTAACCCTAGCGCTCAACATATCACTAACCCTAGGTTCAATCGGAACCCTAAAGAGATATCTAACCCTAGCCCTCAACATAACCCTAACCCTAGGTCCAATCGGAACCCCAACCGGATCTCTAACGCTAGCCCTCAACATAACCCTAACCCGAGGTCCAATCGGAAGCCTAACCGGATCTCTAACCCTAGCCCTCAATATAACCCTAACCCTAGGTCCAATCGGAACCCTAACCGTATCTCTAACTCTAGCCCTCAACATAACCCTAACCCTAGGTCCAATCAAAACACTAACTGGATCTCTAACCCTAGCCCTCAACATAACCCTAACCCTAGGTCAAATCGGAACCCTACCGGATGTGTATACCTCGCCCTCAACATAACCCTAACCCTAGGTCCAATTGGAACCCTAACCGGATCTAACCCTACCCCACAACATAACCCTACCCCTGGGTCCAATCGGAACCCTAACCGGATCTGTGTACCTAGCCCTCAACATAACCCTAAGCCTAGGTCCAATCGGAACCCCAACCGGATCTCTAACCCGAGCCCTCAACATAACCCTAACCCTAGGTCCAATCGGAAGCCTAATCCGATCTCTAACCCTAGCCCTCAACATAACCCTAACCCTCTCCAATCGGAACCCTAACCGGAACTCTAACCCTAGCCCTCAAAATAACCCAAACCCTAGGTCCAATCGGAACCCTAACCTGATCTCTAACCCTAGCCCTCAATAATTCACTGACCCTAGGTCCAATCGGAAACCTAAATGAATATCTAACCCTAGCCCTCAACATAACCCTAACCCTAGGTCCAATCGGAACCCTAACGGGGTATCTAACCCCAGCCCTCAACATAACCCTAACCCTAGGTCCAAACGGAACCCTAACCGGACCTCTACACCTCGCCCTCAATATAACCCTAACCCTAGGTCCAATCGGAACACTAACCGGATCTCTACACCTCGCCCTCAACATAACCCTAAACCTAGGTCCAATCGGAACCCTAACCAGATCTCTATCCCTAGCTCTCAAAATAACCCTAACCCTAGGTCCAATCGGAACCCTAACCGGATCTCTAACCCTAGCCCTCAACATAACCCTAACACTAGGTCCAATCGGAACCCTAACCGGATTTCTAACCATAGCCTTCAACATAACCCTAACCTTAGGTCCAATCGGAACCCTAACCGGATCTGTATACCTAGCCCTCAACATAACCCTAACCCTAGGTCCAATCAGAACCCTAACCGGATTTGTATACCTAGCCTCAACATAACCCTAACCCTAGGTCCAATCGGAACCCTTACCGGATTTCTAACCAAAGCCTTCAACATAACCCTAACCCTAGGTCCAATCGGAACCCTAACCGGAACTCTAACCCTAGCCCTCAAAATAACCTTAACCCTAGGTCCAATCGGAACCCTAAGCGGATCTCTAACCCTAGCGCTCAACATATCACTAACCCTAGGTTCAATCGGAATCCTAAACGTATATCTAACCATAGCCCTCAACATAACCCTAACCCTAGGTCCAATCGGAACCCTAACCGGATCCGTATACCTAGCCCTCAACATAACCCTAACCCTAGGTCCAATCGGAACCCTATCCGGATCTGTATACCTACCCCTCAACATAACCCTAACCCTAGGTCCAATCGGAACCCTAACCGGATCCGTATACCTAGCCCTCAACATAACCCTAACCCTAGGTCCAATCGGAACCCTATCCGGATCTGTATACCTACCCCTCAACATAACCCTAACCCTAGGTACAATCGAACCCTAACCGGATCTCTAACCCTAGCCCACAACATAACCCTAACCCTAGGTCCAATCGGAACCCTAGCCGGATCTGTGTACCTAGCCCTCAACATAACCCTAACCCTAGGTCCAATCGGAACCGCAACCGGATCTCTAACCCTACCCCTCAACATAACCCTAACCCTAGGTCCAATCGGAAGCCTAACCGGATAACTAACACTAGCCCTCAACATAACCCTAACCCTAGGTCCAATCGGAACCCTAACCGGATCTCTAACCCTAGCTCTCAACATAACCCTAACCATAGGTCCAATCAGAACTCTCACCGGAACTCTAGCCCTAGCCCTCAACATAACCCTAACCCTAGGTCCAGTCGGAACCCTAACCGGATTTCTAACCCTAGCCTTCAACATAACCCTAACCCTAGGTCCAATCGGAACACTAACCGGATCTGTGTACCTAGCCCTAAACATAACCCTAACCCTAGGTCCAATCGGAACCCCAACCGGATCTCTAACCCTAGCCGTCAACATAACCCTAACCCTAGGTCCAATCGGAAGCCTAACCGGATCTCTAACCCTAGCCCTCAACATAACCCTAACGCTAGGTGCATTCGGAACCCTAACCGGATCTCTAACCCTAGCCCTCAACATAACCCTAACCCTAGGTCCAATCTGAACCCTAACCGGAACTCTAACCCTAGCCCTCAAAATAACCCTACCCCTAGGTCCAGTCGGAACTCTAAGCGGATCTCTTACCCTAGCGCTCAACATATCACTAACCCTAGGTTCAATCGGAACCCTAAACGGATATCTAACCCTAGCCCTCAACATATCCCTAACCCTAGGTCCAATCGGAACCCTAACCGGATTTCTAACCCTAGCCTTCAACATAACCCTAACCCTAGGTCCAATCGGAACCCTAACCGGATCCGTATACCTCGCCCTCAACATAACCCTCACCCTAGGTCCAATCGGAACCCTAAGCGGATCTGTATACCTAGCCCTCAACATAACCCTAACCCTAGGTCCAATCGGAACCCTAAATGGATCTCTAACCCTAGCCCTCAACATAACCCTAACCCTAGGTCCAATCGGAACCCTAACCGGATCTCTAAACCTAGCCCTCAACATAACCCTAACCCTAGGTCCAATCTGAACCCTAACCGGAACTCTAACCCTAGCCCTCAAAATAACCCTACCCCTAGGTCCAGTCGGAACTCTAAGCGGATCTCTTACCCTAGCGCTCAACATATCACTAACCCTAGGTCCAATCGGAACCCTAAATGGATCTCTAACCCTAGCCCTCAACATAACCCTAACCCTAGGTCCAATCGGAACCCTAACCGGATCTCTAAACCTTGCCCTCAACATAACCCTAACCCTAGGTCCAATTGGAACCCTAACGGTGTATCTAACCCCAGTCCTCAACATAACCCTAACCCTAGGTCCAATTGGAACACTAACCGGACCTCTACACCTCGCCCTCAACATAACCCTAACCCTAGGTCCAAACAGAACCCTAACCGGATCTGTATACCTAGCCTCAACATAACCCTAACCCTAGGTCCAATCGGAACCCTTACCGGATTTCTAACCATAGCCTTCAACATAACCCTAACCCTAGGTCCAATCGGAACCCTAACCGGATCTGTATACCTAGCCTCAACATAACCCTAACCCTAGGTCCAATCAGAACCCTAACCGGATCCGTATACCTAGCCCTCAACATAACCCTAACCCTAGGTCCAATCGGAACCCCAACCGGATCTCTAACCCTAGCCCTCAACATAACCCTAACCCTAGGTCCAATCGGAAGCCTAACCGGATCTCTAACCCTAGCCCTCAACATAACCCTAACCCTAGGTGCATTCGGAACCCTAACCGGATCTCTAACCCTAGCCCTCAACATAACCCTAACCCTAGGTCCAATCGGAACCCTAACCGGAACTCTAACCCTAGCCCTCAAAATAACCTTAACCCTAGGTCCAATCGGAACCCTAAGAGGATCTCTAACCCTAGCGCTCAACATATCACTAACCCTAGGTTCAATCGGAACCCTAAAGAGATATCTAACCCTAGCCCTCAACATAACCCTAACCCTAGGTAAAATCGGAACCCTAACCCGATCTGTATACCTAGCCCTCAACATAACCCTAACCCTAGGTCCAATCGGAACCCTAACCGGATCTCTAACCCTAGCCCACAACATACCCTAACCCTAGGTCCAATCGGAACCCTAACCGGATCTGTGTACCTAGCCCTCAACATAACCCTAACCCTAGGTCCAATCGGAACCCCAACCGGATCTCTAACGCTAGCCCTCAACATAACCCTAACCCGAGGTCCAATCGGAAGCCTAACCGGATCTCTAACCCTAGCCCTCAATATAACCCTAACCCTAGGTCCAATCGGAACCCTAACCGTATCTCTAACTCTAGCCCTCAACATAACCCTAACCCTAGGTCCAATCAAAACACTAACTGGATCTCTAACCCTAGCCCTCAACATAACCCTAACCCTAGGTCAAATCGGAACCCTACCGGATGTGTATACCTCGCCCTCAACATAACCCTAACCCTAGGTCCAATTGGAACCCTAACCGGATCTAACCCTACCCCACAACATAACCCTACCCCTGGGTCCAATCGGAACCCTAACCGGATCTGTGTACCTAGCCCTCAACATAACCCTAAGCCTAGGTCTAATCGGAACCCCAACCGGATCTCTAACCCGAGCCCTCAACATAACCCTAACCCTAGGTCCAATCGGAAGCCTAACCGGATCTCTAACCCTAGCCCTCAACATAACCCTAACCCTCTCCAATCGGAACCCTAACCGGAACTCTAACCCTAGCCCTCAAAATAACCCAAACCCTAGGTCCAATCGGAACCCTAACCTGATCTCTAACCCTAGCCCTCAACAATTCACTGACCCTAGGTCCAATCGGAACCCTAAATGAATATCTAACCCTAGCCCTCATCATAACCCTAACCCTAGGTCCAATCGGAACCCTAACGGGGTATCTAACCCCAGCCCTCAACATAACCCTAACCCTAGGTCCAAACGGAACCCTAACCGGACCACTACACCTCGCCCTCAATATAACCCTAACCCTAGGTCCAATCGGAACCCTAACCGGATCTCTACACCTCGCCCTCAACATAACCCTAACCCTAGGTCCAATCGGAACCCTAACCAGATCTCTATCCCTAGCTCTCAAAATAACCCTAACCCTAGGTCCAATCGGAACCCTAACCGGATCTCTAACCCTAGCCCTCAACATAACCCTAACACTAGGTCCAATCGGAACCCTAACCGGATTTCTAACCATAGCCTTCAACATAACCCTAACCTTAGGTACAATCGGAACCCTAACCGGATCTGTATACCTAGCCCTCAACATAACCCTAACCCTAGGTCCAATCAGAACCCTAACCGGATCTGTATACCTAGCCTCAACATAACCCTAACCCTAGGTCCAATCGGAACCCTTACCGGATTTATAACCATAGCCTTCAACATAACCCTAACCCTAGGTCCAATCGGAACCCTAACCGCAACTCTAATCCTAGCCCTCAAAATAACCTTAACCCTAGGTCCAATCGGAACCCTAAGCGGATCTCTAACCCTAGCGCTCAACATATCACTAACCCTAGGTTCAATCGGAACCCTAAACGGATATCTAACCCTAGCCCTCAACATAACCCTAACCCTAGGTCCAATCGGAACCCTAACCGGATTTCTAACCCTAGCCTTCAACATAACCCTAACCCTAGGTCCAATCGGAACCCTAACCGGATCCGTATACCTAGCCCTCAACATAACCCTCACCCTAGGTCCAATCGGAACCCTAACCGGATCTGTATACCTAGCCCTCAACATAACCCTAACCCTAGGTCCAATCGGAACCCTAGCCGGATCTGTGTACCTAGCCCTCAACATAACCCTAACCCTAGGTCCAATCGGAACCGCAACCGGATCTCTAACCCTACCCCTCAACATAACCCTAACCCTAGGTCCAATCGGAAGCCTAACCGGATCTCTAACCCTAGCCCTCAACATAACCCTAACCCTAGGTCCAATCGGAACCCTAACCGGATCTCTAACCCTAGCTCTCAACATAACCCTAACCCTCGGTCCAATCAGAACTCTCACCGGATCTCTAGCCCTAGCCCTCAACATAACCCTAACCCTAGGTCCAGTCGGAACCCTAACCGGATTTCTAACCCTAGCCTTCAACATAACCCTAACCCTAGGTCCACTCGGAACACTAACCGGATCTGTGTACCTAGCCCTAAACATAACCCTAACCCTAGGTCCAATCGGAACCCCAACCGGATCTCTAACCCTAGCCCTCAACATAACCCTAACCCTAGGTCCCATCGGAAGCCTAACCGGATCTCTAACCCTAGCCCTCAACATAACCCTAACCCTAGGTGCATTCGGAACCCTAACCGGATCTCTAACCCTAGCCCTCAACATAACCCTAACCCTAGGTCCAATCTGAACCCTAACCGGAACTCTAACCCTAGCCCTCAAAATAACCCTACCCCTAGGTCCAGTCGGAACTCTAAGCGGATCTCTTACCCTAGCGCTCAACATATCACTAACCCTAGGTTCAATCGGAACCCTAAACGGATATCTAACCCTAGCCCTCAACATAACCCTAACCCTAGGTCCAATCGGAACCCTAACCGGATTTCTAACCCTAGCCTTCAACATAACCCTAACCCTAGGTCCAATCGGAACCCTAACCGGATCCGTATACCTAGCCCTCAACATAACCCTCACCCTAGGTCCAATCGGAACCCTAACCGGATCTGTATACCTAGCCCTCAACATAACCCTAACCCTAGGTCCAATCGGAACCCTAAATGGATCTCTAACCCTAGCCCTCAACATAACCCTAACCCTAGGTCCAATCTGAACCCTAACCGGAACTCTAACCCTAGCCCTCAAAATAACCCTACCCCTAGGTCCAGTCGGAACTCTAAGCGGATCTCTTACCCTAGCGCACAACATATCACTAACCCTAGGTTCAATCGGAACCCTAAACGGATATCTAACCCTAGCCCTCAACATAACCCTAACCCTAGGTCCAATCGGAACCCTAACCGGATTTCTAACCCTAGCCTTCAACATAACCCTAACCCTAGGTCCAATCGGAACCCTAACCGGATCCGTATACCTAGCCCTCAACATAACCCTCACCCTAGGTCCAATCGGAACCCTAACCGGATCTGTATACCTTGCCCTCAACATAACCCTAACCCTAGGTCCAATCGGAACCCTAAATGGATCTCTAACCCTAGCCCTCAACATAACCCTAACCCTAGGTCCAATTGGAACCCTAACGGGGTATCTAACCCCAGTCCTCAACATAACCCTAACCCTAGGTCCAATTGGAACACTAACCGGACCTCTACACCTCGCCCTCAACATAACCCTAACCCTAGGTCCAATTGGAACACTAACCGGACCTCTACACCTCGCCCTCAACATAACCCTAACCCTAGGTCCAATTGGAACCCTAACCGGATATCTAACACTAGCCCTCAACATAACCCTAACCCTAGGTCCAATCGGAACCCTAACCGGATTTCTAACCCTAGCCTTCAACATAACCCTAACCCTAGGTCCAATCGGAACCCTAACCGAATCTGTATACCTATCCCTCAACATAACCCAAACCCTAGGTCCAATCGGAACCCTAACCTGATCTCTAACCCTAGCCCTCAACAATTCACTGACCCTAGGTCCAATCGGAACCCTAAATGAATATCTAATCCTAGCCCTCAACATAACCCTAACCCTAGGTCCAATCGGAACCCTAACGGGGTATCTAACCCCAGCCCTCAACATAACCCTAACCCTAGGTCCAATCGGAACCCTAACCGGACCTCTACACCTCGCCCTCAACATAACCCTAACCCTAGGTCCAATCGGACCCTACCCGGATCTCTACCCCTCGCCCTCAACATAACCCTAACCCTAGGTCCAATCGGAACCCTAACCAGATCTCTATCCCTAGCTCTCAAAATAACCCTAACCCTAGGTCCAATCGGAACCCTAACCGGATCTCTAACCCTAGCCCTCAACATAACCCTAACCCTAGGTCCAATCGGAACCCTAACCGGATTTCTAACCATAGCCTTCAACATAACCCTAACCTTAGGTCCAATCGGAACCCTAACCGGATCTGTATACCTAGCCCTCAACATAACCCTAACTTTAGGTCCAATCAGAACCCTAACCGGATCTGTATACCTAGCCTCAACATAACCCTAACCCTAGGTCCAATCGGAACCCTTACCGGATTTCTAACCATAGCCTTCAACATAACCCTAACCCTAGGTCCAATCGGAACCCTAACCGGATCTGTGTACCTAGCCCTCAACATAACCCTAACCCTAGGTCCAATCGGAACCCCAACCGGATCTCTAACCCTAGCCCTCAACATAACCCTAACCCTAGGTCCAATCGGAAGCCTAACCGGATCTCTAACCCTAGCCCTCAATATAACCCTAACCCTAGGTGCATTCGGAACCCTAACCGGATCTCTAAACCTAGCCCTCAACATAACCCTAACCCTAGGTCCAATCGGAACCCTAACCGGAACTCTAACCCTAGCCCTCAAAATAACCTTAACCCTAGGTCCAATCGGAACCCTAAGCGGATCTCTAACCCTAGCGCTCAACATATCACTAACCCTAGGTTCAATCGGAACCCTAAAGAGATATCTAACCCTAGCCCTCAACATAACCCTAACCCTAGGTCCAATCGGAACCCCAACCGGATCTCTAACGCTAGCCCTCAACATAACCCTAACCCGAGGTCCAATCGGAAGCCTAACCGGATCTCTAACCCTAGCCCTCAATATAACCCTAACCCTAGGTCCAATCGGAACCCTAACCGTATCTCTAACTTTAGCCCTCAACATAACCCTAACCCTAGGTCCAATCAAAACACTAACTGGATCTCTAACCCTAGCCCTCAACATAACCCTAACCCTAGGTCAAATCGGAACCCTACCGGATGTGTATACCTCGCCCTCAACATAACCCTAACCCTAGGTCCAATTGGAACCCTAACCGGATCTAACCCTACCCCACAACATAACCCTACCCCTGGGTCCAATCGGAACCCTAACCGGATCTGTGTACCTAGCCCTCAACATAACCCTAAGCCTAGGTCCAATCGGAACCCCAACCGGATCTCTAACCCGAGCCCTCAACATAACCCTAACCCTAGGTCCAATCGGAAGCCTAATCCGATCTCTAACCCTAGCCCTCAACATAACCCTAACCCTCTCCAATCGGAACCCTAACCGGAACTCTAACCCTAGCCCTCAAAATAACCCAAACCCTAGGTCCAATCGGAACCCTAACCTGATCTCTAACCCTAGCCCTCAATAATTCACTGACCCTAGGTCCAATCGGAAACCTAAATGAATATCTAACCCTAGCCCTCAACATAACCCTAACCCTAGGTCCAATCGGAACCCTAACGGGGTATCTAACCCCAGCCCTCAACATAACCCTAACCCTAGGTCCAAACGGAACCCTAACCGGACCTCTACACCTCGCCCTCAATATAACCCTAACCCTAGGTCCAATCGGAACACTAACCGGATCTCTACACCTCGCCCTCAACATAACCCTAAACCTAGGTCCAATCGGAACCCTAACCAGATCTCTATCCCTAGCTCTCAAAATAACCCTAACCCTAGGTCCAATCGGAACCCTAACCGGATCTCTAACCCTAGCCCTCAACATAACCCTAACACTAGGTCCAATCGGAACCCTAACCGGATTTCTAACCATAGCCTTCAACATAACCCTAACCTTAGGTCCAATCGGAACCCTAACCGGATCTGTATACCTAGCCCTCAACATAACCCTAACCCTAGGTCCAATCAGAACCCTAACCGGATTTGTATACCTAGCCTCAACATAACCCTAACCCTAGGTCCAATCGGAACCCTTACCGGATTTCTAACCAAAGCCTTCAACATAACCCTAACCCTAGGTCCAATCGGAACCCTAACCGGAACTCTAACCCTAGCCCTCAAAATAACCTTAACCCTAGGTCCAATCGGAACCCTAAGCGGATCTCTAACCCTAGCGCTCAACATATCACTAACCCTAGGTTCAATCGGAATCCTAAACGTATATCTAACCCTAGCCCTCAACATAACCCTAACCCTAGGTCCAATCGGAACCCTAACCGGATCCGTATACCTAGCCCTCAACATAACCCTAACCCTAGGTCCAATCGGAACCCTATCCGGATCTGTATACCTACCCCTCAACATAACCCTAACCCTAGGTCCAATCGGAACCCTAACCGGATCCGTATACCTAGCCCTCAACATAACCCTAACCCTAGGTCCAATCGGAACCCTATCCGGATCTGTATACCTACCCCTCAACATAACCCTAACCCTAGGTACAATCGAACCCTAACCGGATCTCTAACCCTAGCCCACAACATAACCCTAACCCTAGGTCCAATCGGAACCCTAGCCGGATCTGTGTACCTAGCCCTCAACATAACCCTAACCCTAGGTCCAATCGGAACCGCAACCGGATCTCTAACCCTACCCCTCAACATAACCCTAACCCTAGGTCCAATCGGAAGCCTAACCGGATAACTAACACTAGCCCTCAACATAACCCTAACCCTAGGTCCAATCGGAACCCTAACCGGATCTCTAACCCTAGCTCTCAACATAACCCTAACCATAGGTCCAATCAGAACTCTCACCGGAACTCTAGCCCTAGCCCTCAACATAACCCTAACCCTAGGTCCAGTCGGAACCCTAACCGGATTTCTAACCCTAGCCTTCAACATAACCCTAACCCTAGGTCCAATCGGAACACTAACCGGATCTGTGTACCTAGCCCTAAACATAACCCTAACCCTAGGTCCAATCGGAACCCCAACCGGATCTCTAACCCTAGCCGTCAACATAACCCTAACCCTAGGTCCAATCGGAAGCCTAACCGGATCTCTAACCCTAGCCCTCAACATAACCCTAACGCTAGGTGCATTCGGAACCCTAACCGGATCTCTAACCCTAGCCCTCAACATAACCCTAACCCTAGGTCCAATCTGAACCCTAACCGGAACTCTAACCCTAGCCCTCAAAATAACCCTACCCCTAGGTCCAGTCGGAACTCTAAGCGGATCTCTTACCCTAGCGCTCAACATATCACTAACCCTAGGTTCAATCGGAACCCTAAACGGATATCTAACCCTAGCCCTCAACATATCCCTAACCCTAGGTCCAATCGGAACCCTAACCGGATTTCTAACCCTAGCCTTCAACATAACCCTAACCCTAGGTCCAATCGGAACCCTAACCGGATCCGTATACCTCGCCCTCAACATAACCCTCACCCTAGGTCCAATCGGAACCCTAAGCGGATCTGTATACCTAGCCCTCAACATAACCCTAACCCTAGGTCCAATCGGAACCCTAAATGGATCTCTAACCCTAGCCCTCAACATAACCCTAACCCTAGGTCCAATCGGAACCCTAACCGGATCTCTAAACCTAGCCCTCAACATAACCCTAACCCTAGGTCCAATCTGAACCCTAACCGGAACTCTAACCCTAGCCCTCAAAATAACCCTACCCCTAGGCCCAGTCGGAACTCTAAGCGGATCTCTTACCCTAGCGCTCAACATATCACTAACCCTAGGTCCAATCGGAACCCTAAATGGATCTCTAACCCTAGCCCTCAACATAACCCTAACCCTAGGTCCAATCGGAACCCTAACCGGATCTCTAAACCTTGCCCTCAACATAACCCTAACCCTAGGTCCAATTGGAACCCTAACGGGGTATCTAACCCCAGTCCTCAACATAACCCTAACCCTAGGTCCAATTGGAACACTAACCGGACCTCTACACCTCGCCCTCAACATAACCCTAACCCTAGGTCCAAACAGAACCCTAACCGGATCTGTATACCTAGCCTCAACATAACCCTAACCCTAGGTCCAATCGGAACCCTTACCGGATTTCTAACCATAGCCTTCAACATAACCCTAACCCTAGGTCCAATCGGAACCCTAACCGGATCTGTATACCTAGCCTCAACATAACCCTAACCCTAGGTCCAATCAGAACCCTAACCGGATCCGTATACCTAGCCCTCAACATAACCCTAACCCTAGGTCCAATCGGAACCCCAACCGGATCTCTAACCCTAGCCCTCAACATAACCCTAACCCTAGGTCCAATCGGAAGCCTAACCGGATCTCTAACCCTAGCCCTCAACATAACCCTAACCCTAGGTGCATTCGGAACCCTAACCGGATCTCTAACCCTAGCCCTCAACATAACCCTAACCCTAGGTCCAATCGGAACCCTAACCGGAACTCTAACCCTAGCCCTCAAAATAACCTTAACCCTAGGTCCAATCGGAACCCTAAGAGGATCTCTAACCCTAGCGCTCAACATATCACTAACCCTAGGTTCAATCGGAACCCTAAAGAGATATCTAACCCTAGCCCTCAACATAACCCTAACCCTAGGTAAAATCGGAACCCTAACCCGATCTGTATACCTAGCCCTCAACATAACCCTAACCCTAGGTCCAATCGGAACCCTAACCGGATCTCTAACCCTAGCCCACAACATACCCTAACCCTAGGTCCAATCGGAACCCTAACCGGATCTGTGTACCTAGCCCTCAACATAACCCTAACCCTAGGTCCAATCGGAACCCCAACCGGATCTCTAACGCTAGCCCTCAACATAACCCTAACCCGAGGTCCAATCGGAAGCCTAACCGGATCTCTAACCCTAGCCCTCAATATAACCCTAACCCTAGGTCCAATCGGAACCCTAACCGTATCTCTAACTCTAGCCCTCAACATAACCCTAACCCTAGGTCCAATCAAAACACTAACTGGATCTCTAACCCTAGCCCTCAACATAACCCTAACCCTAGGTCAAATCGGAACCCTACCGGATGTGTATACCTCGCCCTCAACATAACCCTAACCCTAGGTCCAATTGGAACCCTAACCGGATCTAACCCTACCCCACAACATAACCCTACCCCTGGGTCCAATCGGAACCCTAACCGGATCTGTGTACCTAGCCCTCAACATAACCCTAAGCCTAGGTCTAATCGGAACCCCAACCGGATCTCTAACCCGAGCCCTCAACATAACCCTAACCCTAGGTCCAATCGGAAGCCTAACCGGATCTCTAACCCTAGCCCTCAACATAACCCTAACCCTCTCCAATCGGAACCCTAACCGGAACTCTAACCCTAGCCCTCAAAATAACCCAAACCCTAGGTCCAATCGGAACCCTAACCTGATCTCTAACCCTAGCCCTCAACAATTCACTGACCCTAGGTCCAATCGGAACCCTAAATGAATATCTAACCCTAGCCCTCATCATAACCCTAACCCTAGGTCCAATCGGAACCCTAACGGGGTATCTAACCCCAGCCCTCAACATAACCCTAACCCTAGGTCCAAACGGAACCCTAACCGGACCACTACACCTCGCCCTCAATATAACCCTAACCCTAGGTCCAATCGGAACCCTAACCGGATCTCTACACCTCGCCCTCAACATAACCCTAACCCTAGGTCCAATCGGAACCCTAACCAGATCTCTATCCCTAGCTCTCAAAATAACCCTAACCCTAGGTCCAATCGGAACCCTAACCGGATCTCTAACCCTAGCCCTCAACATAACCCTAACACTAGGTCCAATCGGAACCCTAACCGGATTTCTAACCATAGCCTTCAACATAACCCTAACCTTAGGTCCAATCGGAACCCTAACCGGATCTGTATACCTAGCCCTCAACATAACCCTAACCCTAGGTCCAATCAGAACCCTAACCGGATCTGTATACCTAGCCTCAACATAACCCTAACCCTAGGTCCAATCGGAACCCTTACCGGATTTATAACCATAGCCTTCAACATAACCCTAACCCTAGGTCCAATCGGAACCCTAACCGCAACTCTAATCCTAGCCCTCAAAATAACCTTAACCCTAGGTCCAATCGGAACCCTAAGCGGATCTCTAACCCTAGCGCTCAACATATCACTAACCCTAGGTTCAATCGGAACCCTAAACGGATATCTAACCCTAGCCCTCAACATAACCCTAACCCTAGGTCCAATCGGAACCCTAACCGGATTTCTAACCCTAGCCTTCAACATAACCCTAACCCTAGGTCCAATCGGAACCCTAACCGGATCCGTATACCTAGCCCTCAACATAACCCTCACCCTAGGTCCAATCGGAACCCTAACTGGATCTGTATACCTAGCCCTCAACATAACCCTAACCCTAGGTCCAATCGGAACCCTAGCCGGATCTGTGTACCTAGCCCTCAACATAACCCTAACCCTAGGTCCAATCGGAACCGCAACCGGATCTCTAACCCTACCCCTCAACATAACCCTAACCCTAGGTCCAATCGGAAGCCTAACCGGATCTCTAACCCTAGCCCTCAACATAACCCTAACCCTAGGTCCAATCGGAACCCTAACCGGATCTCTAACCCTAGCTCTCAACATAACCCTAACCCTCGGTCCAATCAGAACTCTCACCGGATCTCTAGCCCTAGCCCTCAACATAACCCTAACCCTAGGTCCAGTCGGAACCCTAACCGGATTTCTAACCCTAGCCTTCAACATAACCCTAACCCTAGGTCCACTCGGAACACTAACCGGATCTGTGTACCTAGCCCTAAACATAACCCTAACCCTAGGTCCAATCGGAACCCCAACCGGATCTCTAACCCTAGCCCTCAACATAACCCTAAC
Source organism: Miniopterus natalensis (assembly GCF_054644295.1). Taxonomy (NCBI): domain Eukaryota; kingdom Metazoa; phylum Chordata; class Mammalia; order Chiroptera; family Miniopteridae; genus Miniopterus; species Miniopterus natalensis. Next base: position 1,220,707 of record NW_028269989.1, on the reverse strand, counting down.
CCTAGGTCCCATCGGAAGCCTAACCGGATCTCTAACCCTAGCCCTCAACATAACCCTAACCCTAGGTGCATTCGGAACCCTAACCGGATCTCTAACCCTAGCCCTCAACATAACCCTAACCCTAGGTCCAATCTGAACCCTAACCGGAACTCTAACCCTAGCCCTCAAAATAACCCTACCCCTAGGTCCAGTCGGAACTCTAAGCGGATCTCTTACCCTAGCGCTCAACATATCACTAACCCTAGGTTCAATCGGAACCCTAAACGGATATCTAACCCTAGCCCTCAACATAACCCTAACCCTAGGTCCAATCGGAACCCTAACCGGATTTCTAACCCTAGCCTTCAACATAACCCTAACCCTAGGTCCAATCGGAACCCTAACCGGATCCGTATACCTAGCCCTCAACATAACCCTCACCCTAGGTCCAATCGGAACCCTAACCGGATCTGTATACCTAGCCCTCAACATAACCCTAACCCTAGGTCCAATCGGAACCCTAAATGGATCTCTAACCCTAGCCCTCAACATAACCCTAACCCTAGGTCCAATCTGAACCCTAACCGGAACTCTAACCCTAGCCCTCAAAATAACCCTACCCCTAGGTCCAGTCGGAACTCTAAGCGGATCTCTTACCCTAGCGCACAACATATCACTAACCCTAGGTTCAATCGGAACCCTAAACGGATATCTAACCCTAGCCCTCAACATAACCCTAACCCTAGGTCCAATCGGAACCCTAACCGGATTTCTAACCCTAGCCTTCAACATAACCCTAACCCTAGGTCCAATCGGAACCCTAACCGGATCCGTATACCTAGCCCTCAACATAACCCTCACCCTAGGTCCAATCGGAACCCTAACCGGATCTGTATACCTTGCCCTCAACATAACCCTAACCCTAGGTCCAATCGGAACCCTAAATGGATCTCTAACCCTAGCCCTCAACATAACCCTAACCCTAGGTCCAATTGGAACCCTAACGGGGTATCTAACCCCAGTCCTCAACATAACCCTAACCCTAGGTCCAATTGGAACACTAACCGGACCTCTACACCTCGCCCTCAACATAACCCTAATCCTAGGTCCAATTGGAACACTAACCGGACCTCTACACCTCGCCCTCAACATAACCCTAACCCTAGGTCCAATTGGAACCCTAACCGGATATCTAACACTAGCCCTCAACATAACCCTAACCCTAGGTCCAATCGGAACCCTAACCGGATTTCTAACCCTAGCCTTCAACATAACCCTAACCCTAGGTCCAATCGGAACCCTAACCGAATCTGTATACCTATCCCTCAACATAACCCAAACCCTAGGTCCAATCGGAACCCTAACCTGATCTCTAACCCTAGCCCTCAACAATTCACTGACCCTAGGTCCAATCGGAACCCTAAATGAATATCTAATCCTAGCCCTCAACATAACCCTAACCCTAGGTCCAATCGGAACCCTAACGGGGTATCTAACCCCAGCCCTCAACATAACCCTAACCCTAGGTCCAATCGGAACCCTAACCGGACCTCTACACCTCGCCCTCAACATAACCCTAACCCTAGGTCCAATCGGACCCTACCCGGATCTCTACCCCTCGCCCTCAACATAACCCTAACCCTAGGTCCAATCGGAACCCTAACCAGATCTCTATCCCTAGCTCTCAAAATAACCCTAACCCTAGGTCCAATCGGAACCGTAACCGGATCTCTAAACCTAGCCCTCAACATAACCCTAACCCTAGGTCCAATCGGAACCCTAACCGGATTTCTAACCATATCCTTCAACATAACCCTAACCTTAGGTCCAATCAGAACCCTAACCGGATCTGTATACCTAGCCTCAACATAACCCTAACCCTAGGTCCAATCGGAACCCTTACCGGATTTCTAACCATAGCCTTCAACATAACCCTAACCCTAGGTCCAATCGGAACCCTAACCGGATCTGTGTACCTAGCCCTCAACATAACCCTAACCCTAGGTCCAATCGGAACCCCAACCGGATCTCTAACCCTAGCCCTCAACATAACCCTAACCCTAGGTCCAATCGGAAGCCTAACCGGATCTCTAACCCTAGCCCTCAACATAACCCTAACCCTAGGTGCATTCGGAACCCTAACCGGATCTCTAAACCTAGCCCTCAACATAACCCTAACCCTAGGTCCAATCGGAACCGTAACCGGAACTCTAACCCTAGCCCTCAAAATAACCTTAACCCTAGGTCCAATCGGAACCCTAAGCGGATCTCTAACCCTAGCGCTCAACATATCACTAACCCTAGGTTCAATCGGAACCCTAACCGGATCTGTGTACCTAGCCCTCAACATAACCCTAACCCTAGGTCCAATCGGAACCCTAACCGGATCTCTAACCCTAGCCCACAACACACCCTAACCCTAGGTCCAATCGGAACCCTAACCGGATCTGTGTACCTAGCCCTCAACATAACCCTAACCCTAGGTCCAATCGGAACCCTAACCGGATCTGTGTACCTAGCCCTCAACATAACCCTAACCCTAGGTCCAATCGGAACCCCAACCGGATCTCTAACGCTAGCCCTCAACATAACCCTAACCCGAGGTCCAATCGGAAGCCTAACCGGATCTCTAACCCTAGCCCTCAATATAACCCTAACCCTAGGTCCAATCGGAACCCTAACCGTATCTCTAACTCTAGCCCTCAACATAACCCTAACCCTAGGTCCAATCAAAACACTAACTGGATCTCTAACCCTAGCCCTCAACATAACCCTAACCCTAGGTCAAATCGGAACCCTACCGGATGTGTATACCTCGCCCTCAACATAACCCTAACCCTAGGTCCAATTGGAACCCTAACCGGATCTAACCCTACCCCACAACATAACCCTACCCCTGGGTCCAATCGGAACCCTAACCGGATCTGTGTACCTAGCCCTCAACATAACCCTAAGCCTAGGTCCAATCGGAACCCCAACCGGATCTCTAACCCGAGCCCTCAACATAACCCTAACCCTAGGTCCAATCGGAAGCCTAACCGGATCTCTAACCCTAGCCCTCAACATAACCCTAACCCTCTCCAATCGGAACCCTAACCGGAACTCTAACCCTAGCCCTCAAAATAACCCAAACCCTAGGTCCAATCGGAACCCTAACCTGATCTCTAACCCTAGCCCTCAACAATTCACTGACCCTAGGTCCAATCGGAACCCTAAATGAATATCTAACCCTAGCCCTCAACATAACCCTAACCCTAGGTCCAATCGGAACCCTAACGGGGTATCTAACCCCAGCCCTCAACATAACCCTAACCCTAGGTCCAAACGGAACCCTAACCGGACCTCTACACCTCGCCCTCAATATAACCCTAACCTTAGGTCCAATCGGAACCCTAACCGGATCTCTACACCTCGCCCTCAACATAACCCTAACCCTAGGTCCAATCGGAACCCTAACCAGATCTCTATCCCTAGCTCTCAAAATAACCCTAACCCTAGGTCCAATCGGAACCCTAACCGGATCTCTAACCCTAGCCCTCAACATAACCCTAACCCTAGGTCCAATCAGAACCCTAACCGGATCTGTATACCTAGCCTCAACATAACCCTAACCCTAGGTCCAATCGGAACCCTTACCGGATTTCTAACCATAGCCTTCAACATAACCCTAACCCTAGGTCCAATCGGAACCCTAACCGGAACTCTAACCCTAGCCCTCAAAATAACCTTAACCCTAGGTCCAATCCGAACCCTAAGCGGATCTCTAACCCTAGCGCTCAACATATCACTAACCCTAGGTTCAATCGGAATCCTAAACGTATATCTAACCCTAGCCCTCAACATAACCCTAACCCTAGGTCCAATCGGAACCCTAACCGGATTTCTAACCCTAGCCTTCAACATAACCCTAACCCTAGGTCCAATCGGAACCCTAACCGGATCCGTATACCTAGCCCTCAACATAACCCTAACCCTAGGTCCAATCGGAACCCTATCCGGATCTGTATACCTAGCCCTCAACATAACCCTAACCCTAGGTCCAATCGGAACCCTAAATGGATCTCTAACCCTAGCCCTCAACATAACCCTAACCCTAGGTCCAATCGGAACCCTAACCGGATCTCTAAACCTAGCCCTCACCATAACCCTAATCCTAGGTCCAATCGGAACCCTAACGGGGTATCTAACCCCAGTCCTCAACATAACCCTAACCCTAGGTCCAATCGGAACCCTAACAGGATCTCTACCCCAGCCCTCAACATAACCCTAACCCTAGGTCCAATTGGAACACTAACCGGACCTCTACACCTCGCCCTCAACATAACCCTAACCCTAGGTCCAATTGGAACCCTAACCGGATCTCTAACCCTAGCCCTGAACATAACCCTAACCCTAGGTCCAATCGGAACCCTAACCGGATCTCTAACCCTAGCCCTCAACATAACCCTAACCCTAGGTCCAATCGGAACCCTAACCGGATCTCTAACCCTAGCCCTCAACATAACCCTGACCCTAGGTCCAATCGGAACCCTAACCGGATTTCTAACCCTAGCCTTCAACATAACCCTAACCCTAGGTCCAATCGGAACCCTAACCGAACCTGTATACCTATCCCTCAACATAACCCTAACCCTAGGTCCAATCGGAACCCAAATCGGATCTGTATACCTAGCCCTCAACATAACCCTAACCCTAGGTCCAAACGGAACCCTAACCAGATCTCTAACCCTAGCCCTCAACATAACCCTAACCCTAGGTCCAATCGGAACCCTAACCGGATTTCTAACCCTAGCCTTCAACATAACCCTAACCCTAGGTCCAATCGGAACCCTAACCGGATCTCTAAACCTAGCCCTCAACATAACCCTAACCCTAGGTCCAATCGGAACCCTAACAGGATCGGTATACCTAGCCCTCAACATAACCCTAACCCTAGGTCCAATCGGAAGAGTAAACGGATATCTAACTCTAGCCCTCAACATAACCCTAATCCTAGGTCCAATCGGAACCCTAACCGGATCTCTACACCTCGCCCTCAACATAACCCTAACCCTACGTCTAATCGGAACCCTAACCGGTTCTCTACCCCTCACCCTCAACATAACCCTAACCCTAGGTCCAATCGGAACCGTAACCGGATCTCTAACCTTAGCCCTCAACACAACACTAACCCTAGGTCCAATCGGAACCCTAACCGGATCTCTAACCCTAGCCCTCAACATAACCCTAACCCTCGTCCAATCGGAACCCTAACCGGAACTCTAACCCTAGCCCTAAAAATAACCCAAACCCTAGGTCCAATCGGAACCCTAACCGGATCTCTAACCCTAGCCCTCAACAATTCACTAACCCTAGGTCCAATCGGAACCCTAAAAGAGTATCTAACCCTAGCCCTCAACATAACCCTAACCCTAGGTACAATCGAACCCTAACCGGATCTCTAACCCTAGCCCACAACATAACCCTAACCCTAGGTCCAATCGGAACCCTAACCGGATCTCTAACCCTAGCCCTCAACATAACCCTAACCCTAGGTCCAATCGGAACCCTAACCGGATCTCTAACCCTAGCTCTCAACAAAACCCTAACCCTAGGTCCAATCAGAACCCTAACCGGATCTCTAGCCCTAGCCCTCAACATAACCCTAACCCTAGGTCCAGTCGGAACCCTAACCGGATTTCTAACCCTAGCCTTCAACATAACCCTAACCCTAGGTCCAATCGGAACACTAACCGGATCTGTGTACCTAGCCCTCAACATAACCCTAACCCTAGGTCCAATCGGAACCCCAACCGGATCTCTAACCCTAGCCCTCAACATAACCCTAACCCTAGGTCCAATCGAAAGCCTATCCGGATCTCTAACCCTACCCCTCAACATAACCCTAACCCTAGGTGCATTCGGAACCCTAACCGGATCTCTAACCCTAGCCCTCAACATCACACTAACCCTAGGTCCAATCTGAACCCTAACCGGAACTCTAACCCTAGCCCTCAAAATAACCCTACCCCTAGGTCCAGTCGGAACTCTAAGAGGATCTCTTACCCTAGCGCTCAACATATCACTAACCCTAGGTTCAATCGGAACCCTAAACGGATATCTAACCCTAGCCCTCAACATAACCCTATCCCTAGGTCCAATCGGAACCCTAACCGGATTTCTAACCCTAGCCTTCAACATAACCCTAACCCTAGGTCCAATCGGAACCCTAACCGGATCCGTATACCTAGCCCTCAACATAACCCTAACCCAAGGTCCAATCGGAACCCTAACCGGATCTGTATACCTAGCCCTCAACATAACCCTAACCCTAGGTCCAATCGGAACCCTAAATGGATCTCTAACCCTAGCCCTCAACATAACCCTAACCCTAGGTCCAATCGGAACCCTAACCGGATCTCTAAACCTAGCCCTCAACATAACCCTAACCCTAGGTCCAATTGGAACCCTAACGGGGTGTCTAACCCCAGTCCTCAACATAACCCTAACCCTAGGTCCAATTGGAACACTAACCGGACCTCTACACCTCGCCCTCAACATAACCGTAACCCTAGGTCCAATCGGAACCCTAACCGGATCTCTATCCCTAGCTCTCAACATAACCCTAACCCTAGGTCCAATCGGAACCCTAACCGGATCTCTAACCCTAACCCTCAACATAACCCTAACCCTAGGTCCAATCGGAACCCTAACCGGATCTCTAACCCTAGCCCTCAACATAACCCTAACCCTAGGTCCAATCGGAACCCTAACCGAATCTGTATACCTATCCCTCAACATAACCCTAACCCTAGGTCCAATCGGAACCCAAACCGGATCTGTATACCTAGCCCTCAACATAACCCTAACCCTAGGTCCAAACGGAACCCTAACCAGATCTCTAACCCTAGCCATCAACATAACCCTAACCCTAGGTCCAATCGGAACCCTAACCGGATTTCTAACCCTAGCCTTCAACATAACCCTAACCCTAGGTCCAATCGGAACCCTAACCGGATCCGTATACCTAGCCCTCAACATAACCCTAACCCTAGGTCCAATCGGAACCCTAACCGGATCTGTATACCTAGCCCTCAACATAACCCTAACCCTAGGTCCAATCGGAAGAGTAAACGGATATCTAACCCTAGCCCTCAACATAACCCTAATACTAGGTCCAATCGGAACCCTAACCGGATCTCTACACCTCGCCCTCAACATAACCCTAACCCTACGTCTAATCGGAACCCTAACCGGTTCTCTACCCCTCGCCCTCAACATAACCCTAACCCTAGGTCCAATCGGAACCGTAACCGGATCTCTAACCTTAGCCCTCAACACAACACTAACCCTAGGTCCAATCGGAACCCTAACCGGATCTCTAACCCTAGCCCTCAACATAACCCTAACCCTCGTCCAATCGGAACCCTAACCGGAACTCTAACCCTAGCCCTAAAAATAACCCAAACCCTAGGTCCAATCGGAACCCTAACCGGATCTCTAACCCTAGCCCTCAACAATTCACTAACCCTAGGTCCAATCGGAACCCTAAAAGAGTATCTAACCCTAGCCCTCAACATAACCCTAACCCTAGGTACAATCGAACCCTAACCGGATCTCTAACCCTAGCCCACAACATAACCCTAACCCTAGGTCCAATCGGAACCCTAACCGGATCTCTAACCCTAGCCCTCAACATAACCCTAACCCTAGGTCCAATCGGAACCCTAACCGGATCTCTAACCCTAGCTCTCAACAAAACCCTAACCCTAGGTCCAATCAGAACCCTAACCGGATCTCTAGCCCTAGCCCTCAACATAACCCTAACCCTAGGTCCAGTCGGAACCCTAACCGGATTTCTAACCCTAGCCTTCAACATAACCCTAACCCTAGGTCCAATCGGAACACTAACCGGATCTGTGTACCTAGCCCTCAACATAACCCTAACCCTAGGTCCAATCGGAACCCCAACCGGATCTCTAACCCTAGCCCTCAACATAACCCTAACCCTAGGTCCAATCGAAAGCCTAACCGGATCTCTAACCCTACCCCTCAACATAACCCTAACCCTAGGTGCATTCGGAACCCTAACCGGATCTCTAACCCTAGCCCTCAACATCACACTAACCCTAGGTCCAATCTGAACCCTAACCGGAACTCTAACCCTAGCCCTCAAAATAACCCTACCCCTAGGTCCAGTCGGAACTCTAAGAGGATCTCTTACCCTAGCGCTCAACATATCACTAACCCTAGGTTCAATCGGAACCCTAAACGGATATCTAACCCTAGCCCTCAACATAACCCTAACCCTAGGTCCAATCGGAACCCTAACCGGATTTCTAACCCTAGCCTTCAACATAACCCTAACCCTAGGTCCAATCGGAACCCTAACCGGATCCGTATACCTAGCCCTCAACATAACCCTAACCCAAGGTCCAATCGGAACCCTAACCGGATCTGTATACCTAGCCCTCAACATAACCCTAACCCTAGGTCCAATCGGAACCCTAAATGGATCTCTAACCCTAGCCCTCAACATAACCCTAACCCTAGGTCCAATCGGAACCCTAACCGGATCTCTAAACCTAGCCCTCAACATAACCCTAACCCTAGGTCCAATTGGAACCCTAACGGGGTGTCTAACCCCAGTCCTCAACATAACCCTAACCCTAGGTCCAATTGGAACACTAACCGGACCTCTACACCTCGCCCTCAACATAACCGTAACCCTAGGTCCAATCGGAACCCTAACCGGATCTCTATCCCTAGCTCTCAACTTAACCCTAACCCTAGGTCCAATCGGAACCCTAACCGGATCTCTAACCCTAACCCTCAACATAACCCTAACCCTAGGTCCAATCGGAACCCTAACCGGATCTCTAACCCTAGCCCTCAACATAACGCTAACCCTAGGTCCAATCGGAACCCTAACCGAATCTGTATACCTATCCCTCAACATAACCCTAACCCTAGGTCCAATCGGAACCCAAACCGGATCTGTATACCTAGCCCTCAACATAACCCTAACCCTAGGTCCAAACGGAACCCTAACCAGATCTCTAACCCTAGCCCTCAACATAACCCTAACCCTAGGTCCAATCGGAACCCTAACCGGATTTCTAACCCTAGCCTTCAACATAACCCTAACCCTAGGTCCAATCGGAACCCTAACCGGATCCGTATACCTAGCCCTCAACATAACCCTAACCCTAGGTCCAATCGGAACCCTAACCGGATCTGTATACCTAGCCCTCAACATAACCCTAACCCTAGGTCCAATCGGAAGAGTAAACGGATATCTAACCCTAGCCCTCAACATAACCCTAATACTAGGTCCAATCGGAACCCTAACCGGATCTCTACACCTCGCCCTCAACATAACCCTAACCCTACGTCTAATCGGAACCCTAACCGGTTCTCTACCCCTCGCCCTCAACATAACCCTAACCCTAGGTCCAATCGGAACCGTAACCGGATCTCTAACCTTAGCCCTCAACACAACACTAACCCTAGGTCCAATCGGAACCCTAACCGGATCTCTAACCCTAGCCCTCAACATAACCCTAACCCTGGTCCATTCGGAACCCTAACCGGAACTCTAACCCTAGCCCTAAAAATAACCCAAACCCTATGTCCAATCGGAACCCTAACCGGATCTCTAACCCTAGCCCTCAACAATTCACTAACCCTAGGTCCAATCGGAACCCTAAACGAATATCTAACCCTAGCCCTCAACATAACCCTAACCCTAGGTCCAATCGGAACCCTAACGGGGTATCTAACCCCAGCCCTCAACATAACCCTAACCCTAGGTCCAATCGGAACCCTAACAGGATCTCTACCCCAGCCCTCAACATAACCCCAACCCTAGATCCAATTGGAACCCTAACGGGAACTCTACACCTCGCCCTCAACATAACCCTAACCCTAGGTCCAATCGGAACCCTAACCGGATCTCTACCCCTCTCCCTCAACATAACTCTAACCCTAAGTCCAATCGGAACCCTAACCGGATATCTAACACTAGCCCTCAACATAACACTAACCCTAGGTCCAATCGGAACCCTAACCGGATCTCTATCCCTAGCTCTCAACATAACCCTAACCCTAGGTCCAATCGGAACCCTAACCGGATCTCTAACCCTGGCCCTCACCATAACCCTAACCCTAGGTCCAATCGGAACCCTAACCGGAATTCTAACCCTAGCCTTCAACATAACCCTAACCCTAGGTCCAATCGGAACCCTAACCGGATTTTTAACCCTAGCCTTCAAGATAACCCTAACCCTAGGTCCAATCGGAACCCTAACAGGATCTGTATACCTAGCCCTCAACATAACCCTAACCCTAGGTACAATCGAACCCTAACCGGATCTCTAACCCTAGCCCACAACATAACCCTAACCCTAGGTCCAATCGGAACCCTAGCCGGATCTGTGTACCTAGCCCTCAACATAACCCTAACCCTAGGTCCAATCGGAACCGCAACCGGATCTCTAACCCTACCCCTCAACATAACCCTAACCCTAGGTCCAATCGGAAGCCTAACCGGATCTCTAACCCTAGCCCTCAACATAACCCTAACTCTAGGTCCAATCGGAACCCTAACCGGATCTCTAACCCTAGCCCTCAACATAACCCTAACCCTAGGTCCAATCGGAACCCTAACCGGATCTCGAACCCTAGCTCTCAACATAACCCTAACCCTAGGTCCAATCAGTACCCTAACCGGATCTCTAGCCCTAGCCCTCAACATAACCCTAACCCTAGGTCCAGTCGGAACCCTAACCGGATTTCTAACCCTAGCCTTCAACATAACCCTAACCCTAGGTCCAATCGGAACACTAACCGGATCTGTGTACCTAGCCCTCAACATAACCCTAACCCTAGGTCCATTCGGAACCCCAACCGGATCTCTAACCCTAGCCCTCAAAATAACCCTACCCCTAGGTCCAGTCGGAACTCTAAGAGGATCTCTTACCCTAGCGCTCAACATATCACTAACCCTAGGTTCAATCGGAACCCTAAACGGATATCTAACCCTAGCCCTCAACATAACCCTAACCCTAGGACCAATCGGAACCCTAACCGGATCTCTAGCCCTGGCCCTCACCATAACCCTAACCCTAGGTCCAATCGGAACCCTAACCGGATTTCTAACCCTAGCCTTCAACATAACCCTAACCCTAGGTCCAATCGGAACCCTAACCGGATTTTTAACCCTAGCCTTCAAGATAACCCTAACCCTAGGTCCAATCGGAACCCTAACAGGATCTGTATACCTAGCCCTCAACATAACCCTAACCCTAGGTCCAATCGGAACCGCAACCGGATCTCTAACCCTACCCCTCAACATAACCCTAACCCTAGGTCCAATCGGAAGCCTAACCGGATCTCTAACCCTAGCCCTCAACATAACCCTAACTCTAGGTCCAATCGGAACCCTAACCGGATCTCTAACCCTAGCCCTCAACATAACCCTAACCCTAGGTCCAATCAGAACCCTAACCGGATCTCTAGCCCTAGCCCTCAACATAACCCTAACCCTAGGTCCAGTCGGAACCCTAACCGGATTTCTAACCCTAGCCTTCAACATAACCCTAACCCTAGGTCCAATCGGAACACTAACCGGATCTGTGTACCTAGCCCTCAACATAACCCTAACCCTAGGTCCAATCGGAACCCCAACCGGATCTCTAACCCTAGCCTTCAACATAACCCTAACCCAAGGTCCAATCGGAACCCTAACCGGATCCGTATACCTAGCCCTCAACATAACCCTAACCCTAGGTCCAATCGGAACCCTAACCGGATCTGTATACCTAGCCCTCAACATAACCCTAACCATAGGTCCAATCGGAACCCTAAATGGATCTCTAACCCTAGCCCTCAACATAACCCTAACCCTAGGTCCAATCGGAACCCTAACGGGGTATCTAACCCCAGTCCTTAACATAACCCTAACCCTAGGTCCAATTGGAACACTAACCGGACCTCTACACCTCGCCCTCAACATAACCCTAACCCTAGGTCCAATCGGAACCCTAACCGGATTTCTAACCCTAGCCTTCAACATAACCCTAACCCTAGGTCCAATCGGAACCCTAACCGGATCCGTATACCTAGCCCTCAACATAACCCTAACCCTAGGTCCAATCGGAACCCTAACCGGATCTGTATACCTAGCCCTCAAAATAACCCTAACCCTAGGTCCAATCGGAAGAGTAAACGGATATCTAACCCTAGCCCTCAACATAACCCTAATCCTAGGTCCAATCGGAACCCTAACCGGATCTCTACACCTCGCCCTCAACATAACCCTAACCCTACGTCTAATCGGAACCCTAACCGGATCTCTACACCTCGCCCTCAACATAACCCTAACCCTACGTCTAATCGGAACCCTAACCGGTTCTCTACCCCTCGCCCTCAACATAACCCTAACCCTAGGTCCAATCGGAACCGTAACCGGATCTCTAACCTTAGCCCTCAACACAACACTAACCCTAGGTCCAATCGGAACCCTAACCGGATATCTAACCCTAGCCCTCAACATAACCCTAACCCTCGTCCATTCGGAACCCTAACCGGAACTCTAACCCTAGCCCTAAAAATAACCCAAACCCTAGGTCCAATCGGAACCCTAACCGGATCTCTAACCCTAGCCCTCAACAATTCACTAACCCTAGGTCCAATCGGAACCCTAAACGAATATCTAACCCTAGCCCTCAACATAACCCTAACCCTAGGTCCAATCGGAACCCTAACAGGATCTATACCCCAGCCCTCAACATAACCCCAACCCTAGATCCAATTGGAACCCTAACGGGACCTCTACACCTCGCCCTCAACATAACCCTAACCCTAGGTCCAATCGGAACCCTAACCGGATCTCTACCCCTCTCCCTCAACATAACTCTAACCCTAGGTCCAATCGGAACCCTAACCGGATATCTAACACTAGCCCTCAACATAACACTAACCCTAGGTCCAATCGGAACCCTAACCGGATCTCTATCCCTAGCTCTCAACATAACCCTAACCCTAGGACCAATCGGAACCCTAACCGGATCTCTAACCCTGGCCCTCACCATAACCCTAACCCTAGGTCCAATCGGAACCCTAACCGGATTTCTAACCCTAGCCTTCAACATAACCCTAACCCTAGGTCCAATCGGAACCCTAACCGGATTTTTAACCCTAGCCTTCAAGATAACCCTAACCCTAGGTCCAATCGGAACCCTAACAGGATCTGTATACCTAGCCCTCAACATAACCCTAACCCTAGGTCCAATCGGAACCGCAACCGGATCTCTAACCCTACCCCTCAACATAACCCTAACCCTAGGTCCAATCGGAAGCCTAACCGGATCTCTAACCCTAGCCCTCAACATAACCCTAACTCTAGGTCCAATCGGAACCCTAACCGGATCTCTAACCCTAGCCCTCAACATAACCCTAACCCTAGGTCCAATCAGAACCCTAACCGGATCTCTAGCCCTAGCCCTCAACATAACCCTAACCCTAGGTCCAGTCGGAACCCTAACCGGATTTCTAACCCTAGCCTTCAACATAACCCTAACCCTAGGTCCAATCGGAACACTAACCGGATCTGTGTACCTAGCCCTCAACATAACCCTAACCCTAGGTCCAATCGGAACCCCAACCGGATCTCTAACCCTAGCCCTCAACATAACCCTAACCCTAGGTCCAATCGGAAGCCTAACCGGGTCTCTAACCCTAGCCCTCAACATAACCCTAACCCTAGGTGCATTCGGAACCCTAAACGGATATCTAACCCTAGCCCTCAACATAACCCTAACCCTAGGTCCAATCGGAACCCTAACCGGATTTCTAACCCTAGCCTTCAACATAACCCTAACCCTAGGTCCAATCGGAACCCTAACCGGATCCGTATACCTAGCCCTCAACATAACCCTAACCCTAGGTCCAATCGGAACCCTAACCGGATCTGTATACCTAGCCCTCAACATAACCCTAACCCTAGGACCAATCGGAACCCTAAATGGATGTCTAACCCTAGCCCTCAACATAACCCTAACCCTAGGTCCAATCGGAACCCTAACCGGATCTCTAACCCTAGCCCACAACATAACCCTAACCCTAGGTCCAATCGGAACCCTAGCCGGATCTGTATACCTAGCCTCAACATAACCCTAACCCTAGGTCCAATCGGAACCCTTACCGGATTTCTAACCATAGCCTTCAACATAACCCTAACCCTAGGTCCAATCCGAACCCTAACCGGATCTGTGTACCTAGCCCTCAACATAACCCTAACCCTAGGTCCAATCGGAACCCCAACCGGATCTCTAACCCTAGCCCTCAACATAACCCTAACCCTAGGTCCAATCGGAAGCCTAACCGGATCTCTAACCCTAGCCCTCAACATAACCCTAAACCTAGGTGCATTCGGAACCCTAACCGGATCTCTAACCCTAGCCCTCAACATAACCTTAACCCTAGGTCCAATCGGAACCCTAAGCGGATCTCTAACTCTAGCGCTCAACATATCACTAACCCTAGGTTCAATCGGAACCCTAAACGGATATCTAACCCTAGCCCTCAACATAACCCTAACCCTAGGTCCAATCGGAACCCTAACCCGATCTGTATACCTAGCCCTCAACATAACCCTAACCCTAGGTCCAATCGGAACCCTAACCGGATCTCTAACCCTAGCCCACAACATACCCTAACCCTAGGTCCAATCGGAACCCTAACCGGATCTGTGTACCTAGCCCTCAACATAACCCTAACCCTAGGTCCAATCGGAACCCCAACCGGATCTCTAACGCTAGCCCTCAACATAACCCTAACCCGAGGTCCAATCGGAGGCCTAACCGGATCTCTAACCCTAGCCCTCAATATAACCCTAACCCTAGGTCCAATCGGAATCCTAACCGTATCTCTAACTCTAGCCCTCAACATAACCCTAACCCTAGGTCCAATCAAAACACTAACTGGATCTCTAACCCTAGCCCTCAACATAACCCTAACCCTAGGTCAAATCGGAACCCTACCGGATGTGTATACCTAGCCCTCAACATAACCCTAACCCTAGGTCCAATTGGAACCCTAACCGGATCTAACCCTACCCCACAACATAACCCTAACCCTGGGTCCAATCGGAACCCTAACCGGATCTGTGTACCTAGCCCTCAACATAACCCTAAGCCTAGGTCCAATCGGAACCCCAACCGGATCTCTAACCCGAGCCCTCAACATAACCCTAACCCTAGGTCCAATCGGAATCCTAACCGGATCTCTAACCCTAGCCCTCAACATAACCCTAACCCTCTCCAATCGGAACCCTAACCGGAACTCTAACCCTAGCCCTCAAAATAACCCAAACCCTAGGTCCAATCGGAACCCTAACCTGATCTCTAACCCTAGCCCTCAACATTTCACTGACCCTAGGTCCAATCGGAACCCTAAATGAATATCTAACCCTAGCCCTCAACATAACCCTAACCCTAGGTCCAATCGGAACCCTAACGGGGTATCTAACCCCAGCCCTCAACATAACCCTAACCCTAGGTCCAATCGGAACCCTAACCGGACCTCTACACCTCGCCCTCAACATAACCCTAACCCTAGGTCCAATCGGAACCCTAACCGGATCTCTACACCTCGCCCTCAACATACCCCTAACCCTAGGTCCAATCGGAACCCTAACCAGATCTCTATCCCTAGCTCTCAAAATAACCCTAACCCGAGGTCCAATCGGAACCCTAACCGGATCTCTAACCCTAGCCCTCAACATAACCCTAACACTAGGTCCAATCGGAACCCTAACCGGATTTCTAACCATAGCCTTCAACATAACCCTAACCTTAGGTCCAATCGGAACCCTAACCGGATCTGTATACCTAGCCTCAACATAACCCTAACCCTAGGTCCAATCAGAACCCTAACCGGATCTGTGTACCTAGCCCTCAACATAACCCTAACCCTAGGTCCAATCGGAACCCCAACCGGATCTCTAACCCTAGCCCTCAACATAACCCTAACCCTAGGTCCAATCGGAAGCCTAACCTGATCTCTAACCCTAGCCCTCAACATAACCCTAACCCTAGGTGCATTCGGAACCCTAACCGGATCTCTAACCCTAGCCCTCAACATAACCCTAACCCTAGGTCCAATCGGAACCCTAACCGGAACTCTAACCCTAGCCCTCAAAATAACCTTAACCATAGGTCCAATCGGAACCCTAAGCGGATCTCTAACCCTACCGCTCAACATATCACTAACCCTAGGTTCAATCGGAACCCTAAACGGATATCTAACCCTAGCCCTCAACATAACCCTAACCCTAGGTCCAATCGGAACCCTAACCGGATTTCTAACCCTAGCCTTCAACATAACCCTAACCCTAGGTCCAATCGGAACCCTAACCGGATCCGTATACCTAGCCCTCAAAATAACCCTAACCCTAGGTCCAATCGGAACCCTATCCGGATCTGTATACCTAGCCCTCAACATAACCCTAACCCTAGGTCCAATCGGAACCCTAACCGGATCTCTAAACCTAGCCCTCAACATAACCCTAACCCTAGGTCCAATCGGAACCCTAACCGGATCTCTACCCCTCGCCCTCAACATAACTCTAACCCTAGGTCCAATCGGAACCCTAACCGGATATCTAACACTAGCCCTCAACATAACACTAACCCTAGGTCCAATCGGAACCCTAACCGGATCTCTATCCCTAGCTCTCAACATAACCCTAACCCTAGGTCCAATCGGAACCCTAACCGGATCTCTAACCCTGGCCCTCACCATAACCCTAACCCTAGGTCCAATCGGAACCCTAACCGGATTTCTAACCCTAGCCTTCAACATAACCCTAACCCTAGGTCCAATCGGAACCCTAACCGGATTTTTAACCCTAGCCTTCAACATAACCCTAAACCTAGGTCAAATCGGAACCCTAACAGGATCTGTATACCTAGCCCTCAACATAACCCTAACCCTAGGTACAATCGAACCCTAACCGGATCTGTAACCCTAGCCCACAACATAACCCTAACCCTAGGTCCAATCGGAACCCTAGCCGGATCTGTGTACCTAGCCCTCAACATAACCCTAACCCTAGGTCCAATCGGAACCGCAACCGGATCTCTAACCCTACCCCTCAACATAACCCTAACGCTAGGTCCAATCGGAAGCCTAACCGGATCTCTAACCCTAGCCCTCAACATAACCCTAACTCTAGGTCCAATCGGAACCCTAACCGGATCTCTAACCCTAGCCCTCAACATAACCCTAACCCTAGGTCGAATCGGAACCCTAACCGGATCTCTAACCCTAGCTCTCAACATAACCCTAACCCTAGGTCCAATCAGAACCCTAACCGGATCTCTAGCCCTAGCCCTCAACATAACCCTAACCCTAGGTCCAGTCGGAACCCTAACCGGATTTCTAACCCTAGCCTTCAACATAACCCTAACCCTAGGTCCAATCGGAACACTAACCGGATCTGTGTACCTAGCCCTCAACATAACCCTAACCCTAGGTCCAATCAGAACCCTAACCGGATCTCTAGCCCTAGCCCTCAACATAACCCTAACCCTAGGTCCAGTCGGAACCCTAACCGGATTTCTAACCCTAGCCTTCAACATAACACTAACCCTAGGTCCAATCGGAACACTAACCGGATCTGTGTACCTAGCCCTCAACATAACCCTAACCCTAGGTCCAATCGGAACCCCAACCGGATCTCTAACCCTAGCCCTCAACATAACCCTAACCCTAGGTCCAATCGGAAGCCTAACCGGGTCTCTAACCCTAGCCCTCAACATAACCCTAACCCTAGGTGCATTCGGAACCCTAAACGGATATCTAACCCTAGCCCTCAACATAACCCTAACCCTAGGTCCAATCGGAACCCTAACCGGATTTCTAACCCTAGCCTTCAACATAACCCTAACCCTAGGTCCAATCGGAACCCTAACCGGATCCGTATACCTAGCCCTCAACATAACCCTAACCCTAGGTCCAATCGGAACCCTAACCGGATCTGTATACCTAGCCCTCAACATAACCCTAACCCTAGGACCAATCGGAACCCTAAATGGATGTCTAACCCTAGCCCTCAACATAACCCTAACCCTAGGTCCAATCGGAACCCTAACCGGATCTCTAACCCTAGCCCACAACATAACCCTAACCCTAGGTCCAATCGGAACCCTAGCCGGATCTGTATACCTAGCCTCAACATAACCCTAACCCTAGGTCCAATCGGAACCCTTACCGGATTTCTAACCATAGCCTTCAACATAACCCTAACCCTAGGTCCAATCCGAACCCTAACCGGATCTGTGTACCTAGCCCTCAACATAACCCTAACCCTAGGTCCAATCGGAACCCCAACCGGATCTCTAACCCTAGCCCTCAACATAACCCTAACCCTAGGTCCAATCGGAAGCCTAACCGGATCTCTAACCCTAGCCCTCAACATAACCCTAAACCTAGGTGCATTCGGAACCCTAACCGGATCTCTAACCCTAGCCCTCAACATAACCTTAACCCTAGGTCCAATCGGAACCCTAAGCGGATCTCTAACTCTAGCGCTCAACATATCACTAACCCTAGGTTCAATCGGAACCCTAAACGGATATCTAACCCTAGCCCTCAACATAACCCTAACCCTAGGTCCAATCGGAACCCTAACCCGATCTGTATACCTAGCCCTCAACATAACCCTAACCCTAGGTCCAATCGGAACCC
This sequence comes from Miniopterus natalensis, assembly GCF_054644295.1. Classification (NCBI taxonomy): domain Eukaryota; kingdom Metazoa; phylum Chordata; class Mammalia; order Chiroptera; family Miniopteridae; genus Miniopterus; species Miniopterus natalensis. The sequence continues at coordinate 1,201,996 of NW_028269989.1, read as the reverse complement.
TAACCGGATCTCTAACCCTAGCCCACAACATACCCTAACCCTAGGTCCAATCGGAACCCTAACCGGATCTGTGTACCTAGCCCTCAACATAACCCTAACCCTAGGTCCAATCGGAACCCCAACCGGATCTCTAACGCTAGCCCTCAACATAACCCTAACCCGAGGTCCAATCGGAGGCCTAACCGGATCTCTAACCCTAGCCCTCAATATAACCCTAACCCTAGGTCCAATCGGAATCCTAACCGTATCTCTAACTCTAGCCCTCAACATAACCCTAACCCTAGGTCCAATCAAAACACTAACTGGATCTCTAACCCTAGCCCTCAACATAACCCTAACCCTAGGTCAAATCGGAACCCTACCGGATGTGTATACCTAGCCCTCAACATAACCCTAACCCTAGGTCCAATTGGAACCCTAACCGGATCTAACCCTACCCCACAACATAACCCTAACCCTGGGTCCAATCGGAACCCTAACCGGATCTGTGTACCTAGCCCTCAACATAACCCTAAGCCTAGGTCCAATCGGAACCCCAACCGGATCTCTAACCCGAGCCCTCAACATAACCCTAACCCTAGGTCCAATCGGAATCCTAACCGGATCTCTAACCCTAGCCCTCAACATAACCCTAACCCTCTCCAATCGGAACCCTAACCGGAACTCTAACCCTAGCCCTCAAAATAACCCAAACCCTAGGTCCAATCGGAACCCTAACCTGATCTCTAACCCTAGCCCTCAACATTTCACTGACCCTAGGTCCAATCGGAACCCTAAATGAATATCTAACCCTAGCCCTCAACATAACCCTAACCCTAGGTCCAATCGGAACCCTAACGGGGTATCTAACCCCAGCCCTCAACATAACCCTAACCCTAGGTCCAATCGGAACCCTAACCGGACCTCTACACCTCGCCCTCAACATAACCCTAACCCTAGGTCCAATCGGAACCCTAACCGGATCTCTACACCTCGCCCTCAACATACCCCTAACCCTAGGTCCAATCGGAACCCTAACCAGATCTCTATCCCTAGCTCTCAAAATAACCCTAACCCGAGGTCCAATCGGAACCCTAACCGGATCTCTAACCCTAGCCCTCAACATAACCCTAACACTAGGTCCAATCGGAACCCTAACCGGATTTCTAACCATAGCCTTCAACATAACCCTAACCTTAGGTCCAATCGGAACCCTAACCGGATCTGTATACCTAGCCTCAACATAACCCTAACCCTAGGTCCAATCAGAACCCTAACCGGATCTGTGTACCTAGCCCTCAACATAACCCTAACCCTAGGTCCAATCGGAACCCCAACCGGATCTCTAACCCTAGCCCTCAACATAACCCTAACCCTAGGTCCAATCGGAAGCCTAACCTGATCTCTAACCCTAGCCCTCAACATAACCCTAACCCTAGGTGCATTCGGAACCCTAACCGGATCTCTAACCCTAGCCCTCAACATAACCCTAACCCTAGGTCCAATCGGAACCCTAACCGGAACTCTAACCCTAGCCCTCAAAATAACCTTAACCATAGGTCCAATCGGAACCCTAAGCGGATCTCTAACCCTACCGCTCAACATATCACTAACCCTAGGTTCAATCGGAACCCTAAACGGATATCTAACCCTAGCCCTCAACATAACCCTAACCCTAGGTCCAATCGGAACCCTAACCGGATTTCTAACCCTAGCCTTCAACATAACCCTAACCCTAGGTCCAATCGGAACCCTAACCGGATCCGTATACCTAGCCCTCAAAATAACCCTAACCCTAGGTCCAATCGGAACCCTATCCGGATCTGTATACCTAGCCCTCAACATAACCCTAACCCTAGGTCCAATCGGAACCCTAACCGGATCTCTAAACCTAGCCCTCAACATAACCCTAACCCTAGGTCCAATCGGAACCCTAACCGGATCTCTACCCCTCGCCCTCAACATAACTCTAACCCTAGGTCCAATCGGAACCCTAACCGGATATCTAACACTAGCCCTCAACATAACACTAACCCTAGGTCCAATCGGAACCCTAACCGGATCTCTATCCCTAGCTCTCAACATAACCCTAACCCTAGGTCCAATCGGAACCCTAACCGGATCTCTAACCCTGGCCCTCACCATAACCCTAACCCTAGGTCCAATCGGAACCCTAACCGGATTTCTAACCCTAGCCTTCAACATAACCCTAACCCTAGGTCCAATCGGAACCCTAACCGGATTTTTAACCCTAGCCTTCAACATAACCCTAAACCTAGGTCAAATCGGAACCCTAACAGGATCTGTATACCTAGCCCTCAACATAACCCTAACCCTAGGTACAATCGAACCCTAACCGGATCTGTAACCCTAGCCCACAACATAACCCTAACCCTAGGTCCAATCGGAACCCTAGCCGGATCTGTGTACCTAGCCCTCAACATAACCCTAACCCTAGGTCCAATCGGAACCGCAACCGGATCTCTAACCCTACCCCTCAACATAACCCTAACGCTAGGTCCAATCGGAAGCCTAACCGGATCTCTAACCCTAGCCCTCAACATAACCCTAACTCTAGGTCCAATCGGAACCCTAACCGGATCTCTAACCCTAGCCCTCAACATAACCCTAACCCTAGGTCGAATCGGAACCCTAACCGGATCTCTAACCCTAGCTCTCAACATAACCCTAACCCTAGGTCCAATCAGAACCCTAACCGGATCTCTAGCCCTAGCCCTCAACATAACCCTAACCCTAGGTCCAGTCGGAACCCTAACCGGATTTCTAACCCTAGCCTTCAACATAACCCTAACCCTAGGTCCAATCGGAACACTAACCGGATCTGTGTACCTAGCCCTCAACATAACCCTAACCCTAGGTCCAATCAGAACCCTAACCGGATCTCTAGCCCTAGCCCTCAACATAACCCTAACCCTAGGTCCAGTCGGAACCCTAACCGGATTTCTAACCCTAGCCTTCAACATAACACTAACCCTAGGTCCAATCGGAACACTAACCGGATCTGTGTACCTAGCCCTCAACATAACCCTAACCCTAGGTCCAATCGGAACCCCAACCGGATCTCTAACCCTAGCCCTCAACATAACCCTAACCCTAGGTCCAATCGGAAGCCTAACCGGGTCTCTAACCCTAGCCCTCAACATAACCCTAACCCTAGGTGCATTCGGAACCCTAAACGGATATCTAACCCTAGCCCTCAACATAACCCTAACCCTAGGTCCAATCGGAACCCTAACCGGATTTCTAACCCTAGCCTTCAACATAACCCTAACCCTAGGTCCAATCGGAACCCTAACCGGATCCGTATACCTAGCCCTCAACATAACCCTAACCCTAGGTCCAATCGGAACCCTAACCGGATCTGTATACCTAGCCCTCAACATAACCCTAACCCTAGGACCAATCGGAACCCTAAATGGATGTCTAACCCTAGCCCTCAACATAACCCTAACCCTAGGTCCAATCGGAACCCTAACCGGATCTCTAACCCTAGCCCACAACATAACCCTAACCCTAGGTCCAATCGGAACCCTAGCCGGATCTGTATACCTAGCCTCAACATAACCCTAACCCTAGGTCCAATCGGAACCCTTACCGGATTTCTAACCATAGCCTTCAACATAACCCTAACCCTAGGTCCAATCCGAACCCTAACCGGATCTGTGTACCTAGCCCTCAACATAACCCTAACCCTAGGTCCAATCGGAACCCCAACCGGATCTCTAACCCTAGCCCTCAACATAACCCTAACCCTAGGTCCAATCGGAAGCCTAACCGGATCTCTAACCCTAGCCCTCAACATAACCCTAAACCTAGGTGCATTCGGAACCCTAACCGGATCTCTAACCCTAGCCCTCAACATAACCTTAACCCTAGGTCCAATCGGAACCCTAAGCGGATCTCTAACTCTAGCGCTCAACATATCACTAACCCTAGGTTCAATCGGAACCCTAAACGGATATCTAACCCTAGCCCTCAACATAACCCTAACCCTAGGTCCAATCGGAACCCTAACCCGATCTGTATACCTAGCCCTCAACATAACCCTAACCCTAGGTCCAATCGGAACCCTAACCGGATCTCTAACCCTAGCCCACAACATACCCTAACCCTAGGTCCAATCGGAACCCTAACCGGATCTGTGTACCTAGCCCTCAACATAACCCTAACCCTAGGTCCAATCGGAACCCCAACCGGATCTCTAACGCTAGCCCTCAACATAACCCTAACCCGAGGTCCAATCGGAGGCCTAACCGGATCTCTAACCCTAGCCCTCAATATAACCCTAACCCTAGGTCCAATCGGAATCCTAACCGTATCTCTAACTCTAGCCCTCAACATAACCCTAACCCTAGGTCCAATCAAAACACTAACTGGATCTCTAACCCTAGCCCTCAACATAACCCTAACCCTAGGTCAAATCGGAACCCTACCGGATGTGTATACCTAGCCCTCAACATAACCCTAACCCTAGGTCCAATTGGAACCCTAACCGGATCTAACCCTACCCCACAACATAACCCTAACCCTGGGTCCAATCGGAACCCTAACCGGATCTGTGTACCTAGCCCTCAACATAACCCTAAGCCTAGGTCCAATCGGAACCCCAACCGGATCTCTAACCCGAGCCCTCAACATAACCCTAACCCTAGGTCCAATCGGAATCCTAACCGGATCTCTAACCCTAGCCCTCAACATAACCCTAACCCTCTCCAATCGGAACCCTAACCGGAACTCTAACCCTAGCCCTCAAAATAACCCAAACCCTAGGTCCAATCGGAACCCTAACCTGATCTCTAACCCTAGCCCTCAACATTTCACTGACCCTAGGTCCAATCGGAACCCTAAATGAATATCTAACCCTAGCCCTCAACATAACCCTAACCCTAGGTCCAATCGGAACCCTAACGGGGTATCTAACCCCAGCCCTCAACATAACCCTAACCCTAGGTCCAATCGGAACCCTAACCGGACCTCTACACCTCGCCCTCAACATAACCCTAACCCTAGGTCCAATCGGAACCGCAACCGGATCTCTACACCTCGCCCTCAACATACCCCTAACCCTAGGTCCAATCGGAACCCTAACCAGATCTCTATCCCTAGCTCTCAAAATAACCCTAACCCGAGGTCCAATCGGAACCCTAACCGGATCTCTAACCCTAGCCCTCAACATAACCCTAACACTAGGTCCAATCGGAACCCTAACCGGATTTCTAACCATAGCCTTCAACATAACCCTAACCTTAGGTCCAATCGGAACCCTAACCGGATCTGTATACCTAGCCTCAACATAACCCTAACCCTAGGTCCAATCAGAACCCTAACCGGATCTGTGTACCTAGCCCTCAACATAACCCTAACCCTAGGTCCAATCGGAACCCCAACCGGATCTCTAACCCTAGCCCTCAACATAACCCTAACCCTAGGTCCAATCGGAAGCCTAACCGGATCTCTAACCCTAGCCCTCAACATAACCCTAACCCTAGGTGCATTCGGAACCCTAACCGGATCTCTAACCCTAGCCCTCAACATAACCCTAACCCTAGGTCCAATCGGAACCCTAACCGGAACTCTAACCCTAGCCCTCAAAATAACCTTAACCATAGGTCCAATCGGAACCCTAAGCGGATCTCTAACCCTACCGCTCAACATATCACTAACCCTAGGTCAATCGGAACCCTAAACGGATATCTAACCCTAGCCCTCAACATAACCCTAACCCTAGGTCCAATCGGAACCCTAACCGGATTTCTAACCCTAGCCTTCAACATAACCCTAACCCTAGGTCCAATCGGAACCCTAACCGGATCCGTATACCTAGCCCTCAAAATAACCCTAACCCTAGGTCCAATCGGAACCCTATCCGGATCTGTATACCTAGCCCTCAACATAACCCTAACCCTAGGTCCAATCGGAACCCTAACCGGATCTCTAAACCTAGCCCTCAACATAACCCTAACCCTAGGTCCAATCGGAACCCTAACCGGATCTCTACCCCTCGCCCTCAACATAACTCTAACCCTAGGTCCAATCGGAACCCTAACCGGATATCTAACACTAGCCCTCAACATAACACTAACCCTAGGTCCAATCGGAACCCTAACCGGATCTCTATCCCTAGCTCTCAACATAACCCTAACCCTAGGTCCAATCGGAACCCTAACCGGATCTCTAACCCTGGCCCTCACCATAACCCTAACCCTAGGTCCAATCGGAACCCTAACCGGATTTCTAACCCTAGCCTTCAACATAACCCTAACCCTAGGTCCAATCGGAACCCTAACCGGATTTTTAACCCTAGCCTTCAACATAACCCTAAACCTAGGTCAAATCGGAACCCTAACAGGATCTGTATACCTAGCCCTCAACATAACCCTAACCCTAGGTACAATCGAACCCTAACCGGATCTGTAACCCTAGCCCACAACATAACCCTAACCCTAGGTCCAATCGGAACCCTAGCCGGATCTGTGTACCTAGCCCTCAACATAACCCTAACCCTAGGTCCAATCGGAACCGCAACCGGATCTCTAACCCTACCCCTCAACATAACCCTAACGCTAGGTCCAATCGGAAGCCTAACCGGATCTCTAACCCTAGCCCTCAACATAACCCTAACTCTAGGTCCAATCGGAACCCTAACCGGATCTCTAACCCTAGCCCTCAACATAACCCTAACCCTAGGTCGAATCGGAACCCTAACCGGATCTCTAACCCTAGCTCTCAACATAACCCTAACCCTAGGTCCAATCAGAACCCTAACCGGATCTCTAGCCCTAGCCCTCAACATAACCCTAACCCTAGGTCCAGTCGGAACCCTAACCGGATTTCTAACCCTAGCCTTCAACATAACCCTAACCCTAGGTCCAATCGGAACACTAACCGGATCTGTGTACCTAGCCCTCAACATAACCCTAACCCTAGGTCCAATCGGAACCCCAACCGGATCTCTAACCCTAGCCCTCAACATAACCCTAACCCTAGGTCCAATCGGAAGCCTAACCGGATCTCTAACCCTAGCCCTCAACATAACCCTAACCCTAGGTGCATTCGGAACCCTAACCGGATCTCTAACCCTAGCCCTCAACATAACCCTAACCCTAGGTCCAATCTGAACCCTAACCGGAACTCTAACCCTAGCCCTCAAAATAACCCTACCCCTAGGTCCAGTCGGAACTCTAAGCGGATCTCTTACCCTAGCGCTCAACATATCACTAACCCTAGGTTCAATCGGAACCCTAAACGGATATCTAACCCTAGCCCTCAACATAACCCTAACCCTAGGTCCAATCGGAACCCTAACCGGATTTCTAACCCTAGCCTTCAACATAACCCTAACCCTAGGTCCAATCGGAACCCTAACCGGATCCGTATACCTAGCCCTCAACATAACCCTAACCCTAGGTCCAATCGGAACCCTAACCGGATCTGTATACCTAGCCCTCAACATAACCCTAACCCTAGGTCTAATCGGAACCCTAAATGGATCTCTAACCCTAGCCCTCAACATAACCCTAACCCTAGGTCCAATCGGAACCCTAACCGGATCTCTAAACCTAGCCCTCAACATAACCCTAACCCTAGGTCCAATTGGAACCCTAACGGGGTATCTAACCCCAATCCTCAACATAACCCTAACCCTAGGTCCAATTGGAACACTAACCGGACCTCTACAACTCGCCCTCAACATAACCCTATCCCTAGGTCCAATTGGAACCCTAACCGGATATCTAACACTAGCCCTCAACATAACCCTAACCCTAGGTCCAATCGGAACCCTAACCGGATCTCTATCCCTACCTCTCAACATAACCCTAACCCTAGGTCCAATCGGAACCCTAACCGGATCTCTAACCCTAACCCTCAACATAAAACTAACCCTAGGTCCAATCGGAACCCTAACCGGATCTCTAACCCTAGCCCTCAACATAACCCTAACCCTAGGTCCAATCGGAACCCTAACCGGATTTCTAACCCTAGCCTTCAACATAACCCGAACCCTAGGTCCAATCGGAACCCTAACCGAATCTGTATACCTATCCCTCAACATAACCCTAACCCTAGGTCCAATCGGAACCCAAACCGGATCTGTATACCTAGCCCTCAACATAACCCTAACCCTTGGTCCAAACGGAACCCTAACCAGATCTCTAACCCTAGCCCTCAACATAACCCTAACCCTAGGTCCAATCGGAACCCTAACCGGATTTCTAACCCTAGCCTTCAACATAACCCTAACCCTAGGTCCAATCGGAACCCTAACCCGATCCGTATACCTAGCCCTCAACATAACCCTAACCCTAGGTACAATCGAACCCTAACCGGATCTCTAACCCTAGCCCACAACATAACCCTAACCCTAGGTCCAATCGGAACCCTAGCCGGATCTGTGTACCTAGCCCTCAACATAACCCTAACCCTAGGTACAATCGGAACCGCAACCGGATCTCTAACCCTACCCCTCAACATAACCCTAACCCTAGGTCCAATCGGAAGCCTAACCGGATCTCTAACCCTAGCTCTCAACATAACCCTAACCCTAGGTCCAATCGGAAGCCTAACCGGATCTCTAACCCTAGCTCTCAACATAACCCTAACCCTAGGTCCAATCGGAAGCCTAACCGGATCTCTAACCCTAGCTCTCAACATAACCCTAACCCTAGGTCCAATCGGAAGCCTAACCGGATCTCTAACCCTAGCTCTCAACATAACCCTAACCCTAGGTCCAATCGGAAGCCTAACCGGATCTCTAACCCTAGCTCTCAACATAACCCTAACCCTAGGTCCAATCGGAAGCCTAACCGGATCTCTAACCCTAGCCCTCAACATAACCCTAACCCTAGGTCCAATCGGAACCCTAACCGGATCTCTAACCCTAGCTCTCAACATAACCCTAACCCTAGGTCCAAACAGAACCCTAACCGGATCTCTAGCCCTAGCCCTCAACATAACCCTAACCCTAGGTCCAGTCGGAACCCTAACCGGATTTCTAACCCTAGCCTTCAACATAACCTTAACCCTAGGTCCAATCGGAACACTAACCGGATCTGTGTACCTAGCCCTCAACATAACCCTAACCCTAGGTGCATTCGGAACCCTAACCGGATCTCTAACCCTAGCCCTCAACATAACCCTAACCCTAGGTCCAATCTGAACCCTAACCGGAACTCTAACCCTAGCCCTCAAAATAACCCTACCCCTAGGTCCAGTCGGAACTCTAAGCGGATCTCTTACCCTAGCGCTCAACATATCACTAACCCTAGGTTCAATCGGAACCCTAAACGGATATCTAACCCTAGCCCTCAACATAACCCTAACCCTAGGTCCAATCGGAACCCTAACCGGATTTCTAACCCTAGCCTTCAACATAACCCTAACCCTAGGTCCAATCGGAACCCTAACCGGATCCGTATACCTAGCCCTCAACATAACCCTAACCCTAGGTCCAATCGGAACCCTAACCGGATCTGTATACCTAGCCCTCAACATAACCCTAACCCTAGGTCCAATCGGAACCCTAAATGGATCTCTAACCCTAGCCCTCAACATAACCCTAACCCTAGGTCCAATCGGAAGACTAAACGGATATCTAACCCTAGCCCTCAACATAACCCTAATCCTAGGTCCAATCGGAACCCTAACCGGATCTCTACACCTCGCCCTCAACATAACCCTAACCCTACGTCTAATCGGAACCCTAACCTGTTCTCTACCCCTCGCCCTCAACATAACCCTAACCCTAGGTCCAATCGGAACCGTAACCGGATCTCTAACCTTAGCCCTCAACACAACACTAACCCTAGGTCCAATCGGAACCCTAACCAGATCTCTAACCCTAGCCCTCAACATAACCCTAACCCTCGTCCATTCGGAACCCTAACCGGAACTCTAACCCTAGCCCTAAAAATAACCCAAAGCCTAGGTCCAATCGGAACCCTAACCGGATCTCTAACCCTAGCCCTCAACAATTCACTAACCCTAGGTCCAATCGGAACCCTAAACGAATATCTAACACTAGCCCTCAACATAACCCTAACCCTAGGTCCAATCGGAACCCTAACGGGGTATCTAATCCCAGCCCTCAACATAACCCTAACCCTAGGTCCAATCGGAACCCTAACAGGATCTCTACCCCAGCCCTCAACATAACCCCAACCCTAGGTCCAATTGGAACCCTAACGGGACCTCTACACGTCGCCCTCAACATAACCCTAACCCTAGGTCCAATCGAAACCCTAACCGGATCTCTACCCCTCTCCCTCAACATAACTCTAACCCTAGGTCCAATCGGAACCCTAACCGGATCTCTATCCCTAGCTCTCAACATAACCCTAACCCTAGGTCCAATCGGAACCCTAACCGGATCTCTAACCTGGCCCTCACCATAACCCTAACCCTAGGTCCAATCGGAACCCTAACCGGATTTCTAACCCTAGCCTTCAACATAACCCTAACCCTAGGTCCAATCGGAACCCTAACCGGATTTTTAACCCTAGCCTTCAACATAACCCTAAACCTAGGTCAAATCGGAACCCTAACAGGATCTGTATACCTAGCCCTCAACATAACCCTAACCCTAGGTACAATCGAACCCTAACCGGATCTGTAACCCTAGCCCACAACATAACCCTAACCCTAGGTCCAATCGGAACCCTAGCCGGATCTGTGTACCTAGCCCTCAACATAACCCTAACCCTAGGTCCAATCGGAACCGCAACCGGATCTCTAACCCTACCCCTCAACATAACCCTAACGCTAGGTCCAATCGGAAGCCTAACCGGATCTCTAACCCTAGCCCTCAACATAACCCTAACTCTAGGTCCAATCGGAACCCTAACCGGATCTCTAACCCTAGCCCTCAACATAACCCTAACCCTAGGTCGAATCGGAACCCTAACCGGATCTCTAACCCTAGCTCTCAACATAACCCTAACCCTAGGTCCAATCAGAACCCTAACCGGATCTCTAGCCCTAGCCCTCAACATAACCCTAACCCTAGGTCCAGTCGGAACCCTAACCGGATTTCTAACCCTAGCCTTCAACATAACCCTAACCCTAGGTCCAATCGGAACACTAACCGGATCTGTGTACCTAGCCCTCAACATAACCCTAACCCTAGGTCCAATCGGAACCCCAACCGGATCTCTAACCCTAGCCCTCAACATAACCCTAACCCTAGGTCCAATCGGAAGCCTAACCGGATCTCTAACCCTAGCCCTCAACATAACCCTAACCCTAGGTGCATTCGGAACCCTAACCGGATCTCTAACCCTAGCCCTCAACATAACCCTAACCCTAGGTCCAATCTGAACCCTAACCGGAACTCTAACCCTAACCCTCAAAATAACCCTACCCCTAGGTCCAGTCGGAACTCTAAGCGGATCTCTTACCCTAGCGCTCAACATATCACTAACCCTAGGTTCAATCGGAACCCTAAACGGATATCTAACCCTAGCCCTCAACATAACCCTAACCCTAGGTCCAATCGGAACCCTAACCGGATTTCTAACCCTAGCCTTCAACATAACCCTAACCCTAGGTCCAATCGGAAACCTAACCGGATCCGTATACCTAGCCCTCAACATAACCCTAACCCTAGGTCCAATCAGAACCCTAACCGGATCTGTATACCTAGCCCTCAACATAACCCTAACCCTAGGTCCAATCGGAACCCTAAATGGATCTCTAACCCTAGCCCTCAACATAACCCTAACCCTAGGTCCAATCGGAACCCTAACCGGATCTCTAAACCTAGCCCTCAACATAACCCTAACCCTAGGTCCAATTGGAACCCTAACGGGGTATCTAACCCCAGTCCTCAACATAACCCTAACCCTAGGTCCAATTGGAACACTAACCGGACCTCTACAACTCGCCCTCAACATAACCCTATCCCTAGGTCCAATTGGAACCCTAACCGGATATCTAACACTAGCCCTCAACATAACCCTAACCCTAGGTCCAATCGGAACCCTAACCGGATCTCTATCCCTACCTCTCAACATAACCCTAACCCTAGGTCCAATCGGAACCCTAACCGGATCTCTAACCCTAACCCTCAACATAAAACTAACCCTAGGTCCAATCGGAACCCTAACCGGATCTCTAACCCTAGCCCTCAACATAACCCTAACCCTAGGTCCAATCGGAACCCTAACCGGATTTCTAACCCTAGCCTTCAACATAACCCTAACCCTAGGTCCAATCGGAACCCTAACCGAATCTGTATACCTATCCCTCAACATAACCCTAACCCTAGGTCCAATCGGAACCCAAACCGGATCTGTATACCTAGCCCTCAACATAACCCTAACCCTAGGTCCAAACGGAACCCTAACCAGATCTCTAACCCTAGCCCTCAACATAACCCTAACTCTAGGTCCAATCGGAACCCTAAATGGATCTCTAACCCTAGCCCTCAACATAACCCTAACCCTAGGTCCAATCGGAACCCTAACCGGATCTCTAAACCTAGCCCTCAACATAACCCTAACCCTAGGTCCAATTGGAACCCTAACGGGGTATCTAACCCCAGTCCTCAACATAACCCTAACCCTAGGTCCAATTGGAACACTAACCGGACCTCTACAACTCGCCCTCAACATAACCCTATCTCTAGGTCCAATTGGAACCCTAACCGGATATCTAACACTAGCCCTCAACATAACCCTAACCCTAGGTCCAATCGGAACCCTAACCGGATCTCTATCCCTACCTCTCAACATAACCCTAACCCTAGGTCCAATCGGAACCCTAACCGGATCTCTAACCCTAACCCTCAACATAAAACTAACCCTAGGTCCAATCGGAACCCTAACCGGATCTCTAACCCTAGCCCTCAACATAACCCTAACCCTAGGTCCAATCGGAACCCTAACCGGATTTCTAACCCTAGCCTTCAACATAACCCTAACCCTAGGTCCAATCGGAACCCTAACCGAATCTGTATACCTATCCCTCAACATAACCCTAACCCTAGGTCCAATCGGAACCCAAACCGGATCTGTATACCTAGCCCTCAACATAACCCTAACCCTAGGTCCAAACGGAACCCTAACCAGATCTCTAACCCTAGCCCTCAACATAACCCTAACTCTAGGTCCAATCGGAACCCTAACAGGATCTGTATACCTAGCCCTCAACATAACCCTAACCCTAGGTACAATCGAACCCTAACCGGATCTCTAACCCTAGCCCACAACATAACCCTAACCCTAGGTCCAATCGGAACCCTAGCCGGATCTGTGTACCTAGCCCACAACATAACCCTAACCCTAGGTACAATCGGAACCGCAACCGGATCTCTAACCCTACCCCTCAACATAACCCTAACCCTAGGTCCAATCGGAAGCCTAACCGGATCTCTAACCCTAGCTCTCAACATAACCCTAACCCTAGGTCCAATCGGAAGCCTAACCGGATCTCTAACCCTAGCTCTCAACATAACCCTAACCCTAGGTCCAATCGGAAGCCTAACCGGATCTCTAACCCTAGCTCTCAACATAACCCTAACCCTAGGTCCAATCGGAAGCCTAACCGGATCTCTAACCCTAGCTCTCAACATAACCCTAACCCTAGGTCCAATCGGAAGCCGAACCGGATCTCTAACCCTAGCTCTCAACATAACCCTAACCCTAGGTCCAATCGGAAGCCTAACCGGATCTCTAACCCTAGCCCTCAACATAACCCTAACCCTAGGTCCAATCGGAACCCTAACCAGATCTCTAACCCTAGCTCTCAACATAACCCTAACCCTAGGTCCAAACAGAACCCTAACCGGATCTCTAGCCCTAGCCCTCAACATAACACTAACCCTAGGTCCAGTCGGAACCCTAAACGTATTTCTAACCCTAGCCTTCAACATAACCTTAACCCTAGGTCCAATCGGAACACTAACCGGATCTGTGTACCTAGCCCTCAACATAACCCTAACCCTAGGTCCAATCGGAACCCCAACCGGATCTCTAACCCTAGCCCTCAACATAACCCTAACCCTAGGTCCAATCGGAAGCCTAACCGGATCTCTAACCCTAGCCCTCAACATAACCCTAACCCTAGGTGCATTCGGAACCCTAACCGGATCTCTAACCCTAGCCCTCAACATAACCCTAACCCTAGGTCCAATCGGAACCCTAACCGGAACTCTAACCCTAGCCCTCAAAATAACCCTACCCCTAGGTCCAGTCGGAACCTAAGCGGATCTCTTACCCTAGCGCTCAACATATCACTAACCCTAGGTTCAATCGGAACCCTAAACGGATATCTAACCCTAGCCCTCAACATAACCCTAACCCTAGGTCCAATCGGAACCCTAACCGGATTTCTAACCCTAGCCTTCAACATAACCCTAACCCTAGGTCCAATCGGAACACTAACCGGAACTGTGTACCTAGCTCTCAACATAACCCTAACCCTAGGTCCAATCGGAACCCCAACCGGATCTCTAACCCTAGCCCTCAACATAACCCTAACCCTAGGTCCAATCGGAACCCTAACCGGATCCGTATACCTAGCCCTCAACATAACCCTAACCCTAGGTCCAATCGGAACCCTAACCGGATCTGTATACCTAGCCCTCAACATAACCCTAACCCTAGGTCCAATCGGAACCCTAAATGGATCTCTAACCCTAGCCCTCAACATAACCCTAACCCTAGGTCCAATCGGAACCCTAACCGGATCTCTAAACCTAGCCCTCAACATAACCCTAACCCTAGGTCCAATTGGAACCCTAACGGGGTATCTAACCCCAGTCCTCAACATAACCCTAACCCTAGGTCCAATTGGAACACTAACCGGACCTCTACACCTCGCCCTCAACATAACCCTAACCCTAGGTCCAATTGGAACCCTAACCGGATATCTAACACTAGCCCTAAACATAACCCTAACCCTTGGTCCAATCGGAACCCTAACCGGATCTCTATCCCTAGCTCTCAACATAACCCTAACCCTAGGTCCAATCGAAACCCTAACCGGATCTCTAACCCTAGCCCTCAACATAACCCTAACCCTAGGTCCCATCGGAACCCTAACCGGATCTCTAACCCTAGCCCTCAACATAACCCTAACCCTAGGTCCAATCGGAACCCAAACCGGATCTGTATACCTAGCCCTCAACATAACCCTAACCCTAGGTCCAAACGGAACCCTAACCAGATCTCTAACCCTAGCCCTCAACATAACCCTAACCCTAGGTCCAATCGGAACCCTAACCGGATTTCTAACCCTAGCCTTCAACATAACCCTAACCCTAGGTCCAATCGGAACCCTAACCGGATCCGTATACCTAGCCCTCAACATAACCCTAACCCTAGGTCCAATCGGAAGAGTAAACGGATATCTAACCCTAGCCCTCAACATAACCCTAATCCTAGGTCCAATCGGAACCCTAACCGGATCTCTACACCTCGCCCTCAACATAACCCTACCCCTACGTCTAATCGGAACCCTAACCGGTTCTCTACCCCTCGCCCTCAACATAACCCTAACCCTAGGTCCAATCGGAACCGTAACCGGATCTCTAACCTTAGCCCTCAACACAACACTAACCCTAGGTCCAATCGGAACCCTAACCGGATCTCTAACCCTAGCCCTCAAGATAACCCTAACCCTAGGTCCAATCGAAACCCTAACCGGATCTCTAACCCTAGCCCTCAACATAACCCTAACCCTAGGTCCCATCGGAACCCTAACCGGATCTCTAACCCTAGCCCTCAACATAACCCTAACCCTAGGTCCAATCGGAACCCTAACCGGATTTCTAACCCTAGCCTTCAACATAACCCTAACCCTAGGTCCAATTGGAACCCTAACCGAATCTGTATACCTATCCCTCAACATAACCCTAACCCTAGGTCCAATCGGAACCCAAACCGGATCTGTATACCTAGCCCTCAACATAACCCTAACCCTAGGTCCAAACGGAACCCTAACCAGATCTCTAACCCTAGCCCTCAACATAACCCTAACCCTAGGTCCAATCGGAACCCTAACCGGATTTCTAACCCTAGCCTTCAACATAACCCTAACCCTAGGTCCAATCGGAACCCTAACCGGATCCGTATACCTAGCCCTCAACATAACCCTAACCCTAGGTCCAATCGGAAGAGTAAACGGATATCTAACCCTAGCCCTCAACATAACCCTAATCCTAGGTCCAATCGGAACCCTAACCGGATCTCTACACCTCGCCCTCAACATAACCCTAACCCTACGTCTAATCGGAACCCTAACCGGTTCTCTACCCCTCGCCCTCAACATAACCCTAACCCTAGGTCCAATCGGAACCGTAACCGGATCTCTAACCTTAGCCCTCAACACAACACTAACCCTAGGTCCAATCGGAACCCTAACCGGATCTCTAACCCTAGCCCTCAACATAACCCTAACCCTCGTCCAATCGGAACCCTAACCGGAACTCTAACCCTAGCCCTAAAAATAACCCAAACCCTAGGTCCAATCGGAACCCTAACCGGATCTCTAACCCTAGCCCTCAACAATTCATTAACCCTAGGTCCAATCGGAACCCTAAACGAATATCTAACCCTAGCCCTCAACATAACCCTAACCCTAGGTCCAATCGGAACCCTAACGGGGTATCTAACCCCAGCCCTCAACATAACCCTAACCCTAGGTCCAATCGGAACCCTAACAGGATCTCTACCCCAGCCCTCAACATAACCCCAACCCTAGGTCCAATTGGAACCCTAACGGGACCTCTACACCTCGCCCTCAACATAACCCTAACCCTAGGTCCAATCGGAACCCTAACCGGATCTCTACCCCTCTCCCTCAACATAACTCTAACCCTAGGTCCAATCGGAACCCTAACCGGATTTCTAACCCTAGCCTTCAACATAACCCTAACCCTAGGTCCAATCGGAACCCTAACCGGATATCTAACACTAGCCCTCAACATAACACTAACCCTAGGTCCAATCGGAACCCTAACCGGATCCTTATCCCTAGCTCTCAACATAACCCTAACCCTAGGTCCAATCGGAACCCGAACCGGATCTCTAACCCTGGCCCTCTTCATAACCCTAACCCTAGGTCCAATCGGAACCCTAACCGGAATTCTAACCCTAGCCTTCAACATAACCCTAACCCTAGGTCCAATCGGAACCCTAACCGGATTTTTAACCCTAGCCTTCAACATAACCCTAACCCTAGGTCCAATCGGAACCCTAACAGGATCTGTATACCTAGCCCTCAACATAACCCTAACCCTAGGTACAATCGAACCCTAACCGGATCTCTAACCCTAGCCCACAACATAACCCTAACCCTAGGTCCAATCGGAACCCTAGCCGGATCTGTGTACCTAGCCCTCAACATAACCCTAACCCTAGGTCCAATCGGAACCGCAACCGGATCTCTAACCCTACCCCTCAACATAACCTTAACCCTAGGTCCAATCGGAACCCTAACCGGATCTCTAACCCTAGCTCTCAACATAACCCTAACCCTAGGTCCAATCAGAACCCTAACCGGATCTCTAGCCCTAGCCCTCAATATAACCCTAACCCTAGGTCCAGTCGGAACCCTAACCGGATTTCTAACCCTAGCCTTCAACATAACCCTAACCCTAGGTCCAATCGGAACACTAACCGGATCTGTGTACCTAGCCCTCAACATAACCCTAACCCTAGGTCCAATCGGAACCCCAACCGGATCTCTAACCCTAGCCCTCAATATAACCCTAACCCTAGGTCCAATCGGAAGCCTAACCGGATCTCTAACCCTAGCCCTCAACATAACCCTAACCCTAGGTGCATTCGGAACCCTAACCGGATCTCTAACCCTAGCCCTCAACATAACCCTAACCCTAGGTCCAATCGGAACCCTAACCGGAACTCTAAACCTAGCCCTCAAAATAACCCTACCCCTAGGTCCAGTCGGAACCCTAAGCGGATCTCTTACCCTAGCGCTCAATATATCACTAACCCTAGGTTCAATCGGAACCCTAAACGGATATCTAACCCTAGCCCTCAACATAACCCTAACCCTAGGTCCAATCGGAACCCTAACCGGATTTGTAACCCTAGCCTTCAACATAACCCTAACCCTAGGTCCAATCGGAACCCTAACCGGATCCGTATACCTAGTCCTCAACATAACCCTAACCCTAGGTCTAATCGGAACCCTAACCGGATCTGTATACCTAGCCCTCAACATAACCCTAACCCTAGGTCCAATCGGAACCCTAAATGGATCTCTAACCCTAGCCCTCAACATAACCCTAACCCTAGGTCCAATCGGAACCCTAACCGGATCTCTAACCCTAGCCCACAACATAACCCTAACCCTAGGTCCAATCGGAACCCTAGCCGGATCTGTGTACCTAGCCCTCAACATAACCCTAACCCTAGGTCCAATCGGAACCGCAACCGGATCTCTAACCCTACCCCTCAACATAACCCTAACCCTAGGTCCAATCGGAAGCCTAACCGGATCTCTAACCCTAGCCCTCAACATAACCCTAACTCTAGGTCCAATCGGATCCCTAACCGGATCTCTAACCCTAGCCCTCAACATAACCCTAACCCTAGGTCCAATCGGAACCCTAACCGGATCTCTAACCCTAGCCCTCAACATAACCCTAACCCTACGTCCAATCGGAACCCTAACCGGATCTCTAACCCTAGCTCTCAACATAACCCTAACCCTAGGTCCAATCGGAACCCTAACCGGATCTCTAGCCCTAGCCCTCAACATAACCCTAACCCTAGGTCCAGTCGGAACCCTAACCGTATTTCTAACCCTAGCCTTCAACATAACCCTAACCCTAGGTCCAATGGGAACACTAACCGGATCTGTGTACCTAGCCCTCAACATAACACTAACCCTAGGTCCAATCGGAACCCCAACCGGATCTCTAAACCTAGCCCTCAACATAACCCTAACCCTAGGTCCAATCGGAAGCCTAACCGGATCTCTAACCCTAGCCCTCAACATAACCCTAACCCTAGGTGCATTCGGAACCCTAACCGGATCTCTAACCCTAGCCCTCAACATAACCCTAACCCTAGGTCCAATCGGAACCCTAACCGGAACTCTAACCCTAGCCCTCAAAATAACCCTACCCCTAGGTCCAGTCGGAACCCTAAGCGGATCTCTTACCCTAGCGCTCAACATATCACTAACCATAGGTTCAATCGGAACCCTAAACGGATATCTAACCCTAGCCCTCAACATAACCCTAACCCTAGGTCCAATCGGAACCCTAACCGGATTTCTAACCCTAGCCTTCAACATAACCCTAACCCTAGGTTCAATCGGAACCCTAACCGGATCCGTATACCTAGCCCTCAACATAACCCTAACCCTAGGTCCAATCGGAACCCTAACCGGATCTGTATACCTAGCCCTCAACATAACCCTAACCCTAGGTCCAATCGGAACCCTAAATGGATCTCTAAACCTAGCCCTCAACATAACCCTAACCCTAGGTCCAATCGGAACCCTAACCGGATCTCAAAACCTAGCCCTCAACATAACCCTAACCCTAGGTCCAATTGGAACCCTAACGGGGTATCTAACCCCAGTCCTCAACATAACCCTAACCCTAGGTCCAATTGGAACACTAACCGGACCTCTACACCTCGCCCTCAACATAACCCTAACCCTAGGTCCAATTGGAACCCTAACCGGATATCTAACACTAGCCCTCAACATAACCCTAACCCTAGGTCCAATCGGAACCCTAACCGGATCTCTATCCCTAGCTCTCAACATAACCCTAACCCTAGGTTCAATTGGAACCCTAACCGGATCTCTAACCCTAGCCCTCAACATAACCCTAACCCTAGGTCCAATCGGAACCCTAACCGGATCTCTAAACCTCTCCCTCAACATAACTCTAACCCTAGGTCCAATCGGAACCCTAACCGGATATCTAACACTAGCCCTCAACATAACACTAACCCTAGGTCCAATCGGAACCCTAACTGGATCTCTATCCCTAGCTCTCAACATAACCCTAACCCTAGGTCCAATCGGAACCCGAACCGGATCTCTAACCCTGGCCCTCACCATATCCCTAACCCTAGGTCCAATCGGAACCCTAACCGGATTTCTAACCCTAGCCTTCAACATAACCCTAACCCTAGGTCCAATCGGAACCCTAACAGGATCTGTATACCTAGCCCTCAACATAACCCTAACCCTAGGTACAATCGAACCCTAACCGGATCTCTAACCCTAGCCCAGAACATAACCCTAACCCTAGGTCCAATCGGAACCCTAGCCGGATCTGTGTACCTAGCCCTCAACATAACCCTAACCCTAGTTCCAATCGGAACCGCAACCGGATCTCTAACCCTACCCCTCAACATAACCCTAACCCTAGGTCCAATCGGAAGCCTAACCGGATCTCTAACCCTACCCTCAACATAACCCTAACTCTAGGTCCAATCGGAACCCTAACCGGATCTCTAACCCTAGCCCTCAACATAACCCTAACCCTAGGTCCAATCGGAACCCTAATCGGATCTCTAACCCTAGCTCTCAACATAACCCTAACCCTAGGTCCAATCAGAACCCTAACCGGATCTCTAGCCCTAGCCCTCAACATAACCCTAACCCTAGGTCCAATCGGAACCCTCACCGGATTTCTAACCCTAGCCTTCAACATAACCCTAACCCTAGGTCGATCGGAACCCTAACCGGATCCCTATACCTAGCCCTCAACATAACCCTAACCCTAGGTCCAATCGGAACCCTAACCGGATCTGTATACCTAGCCCTCAACATAACCCTAACTCTAGGTCCAATCGGAACCCCAACCGGATCTCTAAACCTAGCCCTCAACATAACCCTAACCCTAGGTCCAATCGGAACCCCAACCGGATCTCTAAATGTAGCCCTCAACCTAACCCTAACCCTAGGTCCAATCGGAACCCCAACCGGATCTCTAACCCTAGCCCTCAACATAACCCTAACCCTAGGTCCAATCGGAACCCCAACCGGATCTCTAAATGTAGCCCTCAACATAACCCTAACCCTAGGTACAATGGGAACCCTAACCCGATCTCTAACGCTAGCCCTCAACATAACCCTAACGCTAGGTCCAATCGGAACCCTAACCGGATCTGTATACCTAGCCCTCAACATAACCCTAACCCTAGGTCCAATCGGAACCCTAACCCGATCTGTATACCTAGCCCTCAACATAACCCTAACCCTAGGTCCAATCGGAACCCTAACCGGATCTCTAACCCTAGCCCACAACATACTCTAAGCCTAGGTCCAATCGCAACACTAACCGGATCTGTGTACCTAGCCCTCAACATAACCCTAACCCTAGGTCCAATCGGAACCCCAACCGGATCTCTAACGCTAGCCCTCAACATAACCCTAACCCGAGGTCCAATCGGAAGCCTAACAGGATCTCTAACCCTAGCCCTCAACATAACCCTAACGCTAGGTCCAATCGGAACCCTAACTGTATCTCTAACTCTAGCCCTCAAAATAACCCCAACCGTAGGTCCAATCAAAACACTAACTGGATCTCTAACCCTAGCCCTCAACATAACCCTAACCCTAGGTCCAATCGGAACCCTAACCGGATCTGTATACCTAACCCTCAACATAACCCTAACCCTAGGTCCAATCGGAACCCCAACCGGATCTCTAACCCTGGCCCTCAACATAACCCTAACCCTCGTCCAATCGGAACCCTAACCGGAACTCTAACCCTAGCCCTCAAAATAACCCAAACCCTAGGTCCAATCGGAACCCTAACCTGATCTCTAACCCTAGCCCTCAACAATTCACTGACCCTAGGTCCAATCGGAACCCTAAATGAATATCTAACCCTAGCCCTCAACATAACCCTAACCCTAGGTCCAATCGGAACCCTAACGGGGTATCTAACCCCAGCACTCAACATAACCCTAACCCTAGGTCCAATCGGAACCCTAACCGGACCTCTACACCTCGCCCTCAACATAACCCTAACACTAGGTCCAATCGGAACCCTAACCGGATCTCTATCCCTCGCCCTCAACATAACCCTAACCCTAGGTCCAATCGGAACCCTAATCGGATATCTAACACTAGCCCTCAACATAACCCTAACCCTAGGTCCAATCGGAACCCTAACCGGATCTCTAACCCTAGCCCTCAACATAACCCTAACCCTAGGTCCAATCGGAACCCTAACCGGATCTCTAACATTAGCCCTCAACATAACCCTAACCCTAGGTCCAATCAAAACACTAACTGGATATCTAACCCTAGCCCTCAACATAACCCTAACCCTAGGTCCAATCGGAACCCTAACCGGATCTCTAACCCTAGTTCTCAACATAACCCTAACCCTAGGTCCAATCAGTACCCTAACCGGATCTCTAACCCTAGCCCTCAACATAAACCTAACCCTACGTCCAATCGGAACCCTAACCGGATCTCTAACCCTAGCGCTCAACATAACCCTAACCCTAGGTCCAATCGGAACCCTAAGCGGATCTCTAACCCTAGCGCTCAACATATCACTAACCCTAGGTCCAATCGGAACCCTAAAGGGATATCTAAGCCTAGCCCTCAACATAACCCTAACCCTAGGTCCAATCGGAACCCTAAACGGATATCTAACCCTAGCCCTCAACATAACCCTAACCCTAGGTCAAATCGGAACCCTAACCGGATATCTAACCCTAGCCCTCAACATAACCCTAACCCTAGTTCCAATCGTAACCCTAACAGGATCTCTACCCCAGCCCTCAACATAACCCTAACCCTAGGTCCAATCGGAACCCTAACCGGATCTCTACCACTCGCCCTCAACATAACCCTAACCCGATGTCCAATCGGAACCCTAACCGGTTCTCTACATCTCGCCCTCAACATAACCCTAACCCTAGGTCCAATCGGAACCCTAACCGGATCTCTAACCCTAGCTTTCAACATAACCCTAACCCTAGGTCCAATCGGAACCCTAACCGGATCTCTAACCCTAGCCCTCAACATAACCCTGAACCTAGGTACAATCGGAACCCTAACCGGATCTCTAAACCTAGCCCTCAACATAACCCTAACCCTAGGTCCAATCGGAACCCTAACCGGATCTGTGTACCTAGCCCTAAACATAACCCTAACCCTTGGTCCAATCGGAACCCTAACCGGATCTCTAACCCTAGCCCTCAACATAACCCTAACCCTAGGTCCAATCGGAACCCTAAGCGGATATCTAACCGTAGCCCTCAACATAACCCTAACCCTAGGTCCAATCGGAACCCTAACCGGATCTCTAACCCTAGGCCTCAACATAACCCTAACCCTAGGTCCAATCGGAACCCTAACCGGATTTCTAACCCTACCCTTCAACATAACCATAACCCTAGGTCCAATCGGAACCCTAACCGAATCTGTATACCTATCCCTCAACATAACCCTAACCCTAGGTCCAATCGGAACCCAAACCGAATCTGTATACCTAGCCCTCAACATAACCCTAACCCTAGGTCCAATCGGAACCCTAACCAGATCTCTAACCCTAGCCCTCAACATAACCCTAACACTAGGTCCAATCGGAACCCTAACCGGATTTCTAACCCTAGCCTTCAACATAACCCTAACCCTAGGTCCAATCGGAACCCTAACCGGATCCGTATACCTAGCCCTCAACATAACCCTAACCCTAGGTCCAATCGGAACCCTAACCGGATCTGTATACCTAGCCCTCAACATAACCCTAACCCTAGGTCCAATCGGAACCCTAACCGGATCTCTAACCCTAGCCCTCAACATAACCCTAACCCTAGGTCCAATCGGAACCCTAACCGGATCTGTATACCTAGCCCTCAACATAACCCTAACCCTAGGTCCAATCGGAACCCTAACCGGATCTGTATACCTAGCCATCAACATAACCCTAACCCTAGGTCCAATCGGAACCCTTACCGGATTTCTAACCATAGCCTTCAACATAACCCTAACCCTAGGTCCAATCGGAACCCTACCCGGATCTGTGTACCTAGCCCTCAACATAACCCTAACCCTAGGTCCAATCGGAACCCCAACCGGATCTGTAACCCTACCCCACAACATAACCCTAACCCTGGGTCCAATCGGAACCCTAACCGGATCTGTGTACCTAGCCCTCAACATGACCCTAAGCCTAGGTCCAATCGGAACCCTAACCGGATCTCTAACCCGAGCCCTCAACATAACCCTAACCTTAGGTCCAATCGGAAGCCTAACTGGATCTCTAACCCTGGCCCTCAACATAACCCTAACCCTCGTCCAATCGGAACCCTAACCGGATATCTAACCCTAGCCCTCAACATAACCCTAACCCTAGTTCCAATCGTAACCCTAACAGGATCTCTACCCCAGCCCTCAACATAACCCTAACCCTAGGTCCAATCGGAACCCTAACCGGATCTCTACCACTCGCCCTCAACATAACCCTAACCCGATGTCCAATCGGAACCCTAACCGGTTCTCTACATCTCGCCCTCAACATAACCCTAAACCTTGGTCCAATCGGAACCCTAACCGGATAACTAACACTAGCCCTCAACATAACCCTAACCCTAGGTCCAATCGGAACCCTAACCGGATCTCTAACCCTAGCTTTCAACATAACCCTAACCCTAGGTCCAATCGGAACCCTAACCGGATCTCTAACCCTAGCCCTCAACATAACCCTGAACCTAGGTACAATCGGAACCCTAACCGGATCTCTAAACCTAGCCCTCAACATAACCCTAACCCTAGGTCCAATCGGAACCCTAACCGGATCTGTGTACCTAGCCCTAAACATAACCCTAACCCTTGGTCCAATCGGAACCCTAACCGGATCTCTAACCCTAGCCCTCAACATAACCCTAACCCTAGGTCCAATCGGAACCCTAAGCGGATATCTAACCGTAGCCCTCAACATAACCCTAACCCTAGGTCCAATCGGAACCCTAACCGGATCTCTAACCCTAGGCCTCAACATAACCCTAACCCTAGGTCCAATCGGAACCCTAACCGGATTTCTAACCCTACCCTTCAACATAACCCTAACCCTAGGTCCAATCGGAACCCTAACCGAATCTGTATACCTATCCCTCAACATAACCCTAACCCTAGGTCCAATCGGAACCCAAACCGGATCTGTATACCTAGCCCTCAACATAACCCTAACCCTAGGTCCAATCGGAACCCTAACCAGATCTCTAACCCTAGCCCTCAACATAACCCTAACACTAGGTCCAATCGGAACCCTAACCGGATTTCTAACCCTAGCCTTCAACATAACCCTAACCCTAGGTCCAATCGGAACCCTAACCGGATCCGTATACCTAGCCCTCAACATAACCCTAACCCTAGGTCCAATCGGAACCCTAACCGGATCTGTATACCTAGCCCTCAACATAACCCTAACCCTAGGTCCAATCGGAACCCTAACCGGATCTCTAACCCTAGCCCTCAACATAACCCTAACCCTAGGTCCAATCGGAACCCTAACCGGATCTGTATACCTAGCCCTCAATATAACCCTAACCCTAGGTCCAATCGGAACCCTAACCGGATCTGTATACCTAGCCATCAACATAACCCTAACCCTAGGTCCAATCGGAACCCTTACCGGATTTCTAACCATAGCCTTCAACATAACCCTAACCCTAGGTCCAATCGGAACCCTACCCGGATCTGTGTACCTAGCCCTCAACATAACCCTAACCCTAGGTCCAATCGGAACCCCAACCGGATCTGTAACCCTACCCCACAACATAACCCTAACCCTGGGTCCAATCGGAACCCTAACCGGATCTGTGTACCTAGCCCTCAACATGACCCTAAGCCTAGGTCCAATCGGAACCCTAACCGGATCTCTAACCCGAGCCCTCAACATAACCCTAACCTTAGGTCCAATCGGAAGCCTAACTGGATCTCTAACCCTGGCCCTCAACATAACCCTAACCCTCGTCCAATCGGAACCCTAACCGGAACTCTAACCCTAGCCCTCAAAATAACCCAAACCCTAGGTCCAATCGGAACCCTAACCTGATCTCTAACCCTAGCCCTCAACAATTCACTGACCCTAGGTCCGATCGGAACCCTAAATGAATATCTAACCCTAGCCCTCAACATAACCCTAACCCTAGGTCCAATCGGAACCCTAACGGGGTATCTAACCCCAGCACTCAACATAACCATAACCCTAGGTCCAATCGGAACCCTAACCGGACCTCTACACCTCGCCCTCAACATAACCCTAACACTAGGTCCAATCGGAACCCTAACCGGATCTCTATCCCTCGCCCTCAACATAACCCTAACCCTAGGTCCAATCGGAACCCTAACCGGATATCTAACACTAGCCCTCAACATAACCCTAACCCTAGGTCCAATCGCAACCCTAACCGGATCTCTAACCCTAGCCCTCAACATAACCCTAACCCTAGGTCCAATCGGAACCCTAACCGGATCTCTAACATTAGCCCTCAACATAACCCTAACCCTAGGTCCAATCAAAACACTAACTGGATCTCTAACCCTAGCCCTCAACATAACCCTAACCCTAGGTCCAATCGGAACCCTAACCGGATCTCTAACCCTAGTTCTCAACATAACCCTAACCCTAGGTCCAATCAGTACCCTAACCGGATCTCTAACCCTACCCTTCAACATAACCCTAACCCTAGGTCCAATCGGAACCCTAACCGGATCTGTATACCTAGCCTTCAACATAACCCTAACCCTAGGTCCAATCGGAACCCTAACCGGATCTGTATACCTAGCCCTCAATATAACCCTAACCCTAGGTCCAATCGGAACCCTAACCGGATCTCTAACCCTAGCCCACAACATAACCCTAACCCTAGGTCCAATCGGAACCCTAACCGGATCTGCGTACCTAGCCCTCAACATAACCCTAACCCTAGGTCCAATCGGAAGCCTAACCGGATCTCTAACCCTAGCCCACAACATAACCCTAACCCTAGGTCCAATCGGAACCCTAACCGGATCTGCGTACCTAGCCCTCAACATAACCCTAACCCTAGGTCCAATCGGAACCCTAACGGGTTCTCTACATCTCGCCCTCAACATAACCCTAAACCTTGGTCCAATCGGAACCCTAACCGGATAACTAACACTAGCCCTCAACATAACCCTAACCCTGGGTCTAATCGGAACCCTAACCGGATCTCAAACCCTAGCGTTCAACATAACCCTAACCCTAGGTCCAATCAGAACCCTAACCGGATCTCTAACCCTAGCCCTCAACATAACCCTGAACCTAGGTACAATCGGAACCCTAACCGGATCTCTAAACCTAGCCCTCAACATAACCCTAACCGTAGGTACAATCGGAACCCTAACCAGATCTGTGTACCTAGCCCTAAACATAACCCTAACCCTTGGTCCAATCGGAACCCTAACCGGATCTCTAACCCTAGCCCTCAACATAACCATAACCCTAGGTCCAATCGGAACCCTAAGCGGATATCTAACCCTAGCCCTCAACATAACCCTAACGCTAGGTCCAATCGGAACCCTAACCGGATCTCTAACCCTAGCCCTCAACATAACCCAAACCCTAGGTCCAATCGGAACCCTATCCGGATTTCTACCCCTACCCTTCAACATAACCCTAACCCTAGGTCCAATCGGAACCCTAACCGAATCTGTATGCCTATCCCTCAACATAACCCTAACCCTAGGTCCAATCGGAACCCAAACCGGATCTGTATACCTAGCCCTCAACATAACCCTAACCCTAGGTCCAATCGGAACCCTAACCAGATCTCTAACCCTAGCCCTCAACATAACCCTAACACTAGGTCCAATCGGAACCCTAACCGGATTTCTAACCCTAGCCTTCAACATAACCCTAACCTGTGGGGAGCCGGCGGGACTCCCCCCGGGAGGACCCGCCGGGCGAGGTGCTGCCCAGGGAGAAAGACCCGGGAGGCCCGCTTGCCCTAGTGCCATCAAGAGAGAAATCTCTGAGGCATTGACCCGAGTGGTGGGCAGCGGTGCTAGCACTCGCCCTGCTCCCCCCGCTCCCCCTCCATCCGAGGGACAGGGAACGGTTTGCATTCAGTGTCCCAGCTATCAATTTGCAGAGACCCATGCAACGGTATCAGTGGAAAATGCTTCCCCAGGGAGATGTGGATGAGTTAGTGGCCCCAGGCACAGAGGAGCTGCCTGGGTGAGCTGCAGAGGTGCCCTCCTGCTCCCTGACCCAGTCCTTGAGGCACCAAAGCAACACTAAATTCTAGAAAGGCTAATTAGGAAGCTGGCCCCGGCCGGAAGGGTTAAAGGATAGTTAAGCCACATACCAAGCAAAGGACTCTATCCTCCCCAAAAGTTCCCATTAGAAGCCGAGATAAGGATACTTTCCAAGGCCTGAGCTCCTGCAGGAGGCAGGGTGTTTACTCTGAAAAGGCATTCGTAGGACCTTGGAGTAATTACTTAGTATCGGGCTAAGGGAAGAAATGTGGGGCGGGGTGCTATTCAGCACAATCAACAGTGCCTGTATATATTGAGCGGAGAAAATAAACTCGGGGCTGGCAGCTGGCAACAGGAATGAGCTGCAGCCCTCCCGATCCCATCCTGTCTCTTGTCTTTCTTTTCCAATCCTCACCCCCTCAATCAGGTTCCCGTTCGACTGCCGGCAGGCTCCGGCACTAACCCTAGGTCCAATCGGAACCCAAACCGGATCCGTATACCTAGCCCTCAACATAACCCTAACCCTAGGTCCAATCGGAACCCTAACCGGATCTGTATACCTAGCCCTCAACATAACCCTAACCCTAGGTCCAATCGGAACCCTAACCGGATCTCTAACCCTAGCCCTCAACATAACCCTAACCCTAGGTCCAATCGGAACCCTAACCGGATCTCTAACATTAGCCCTCAACATAACCCTAACCCTAGGTCCAATCAAAACACTAACCGGATCTCTAACCCTAGCCCTCAACATAACGCTAACCCTAGGTCCAATCGGAACCCTAACCGGATCTCTAACATTAGCCCTCAACATAACCCTAACCCTAGGTCCAATCAAAACACTAACTGGATCTCTAACCCTAGCCCTCAACATAACCCTAACCCTAGGTCCAATCGGATCCCTAACCGGATCTCTAACCCTAGCCCTCAACATAACCCTAACCCTAGGTCCAATCAAAACACTAACTGGATCTCTAACCCTAGCCCTCAACATAACCCTAACCCTAGGTCCAATCGGAAACCTAACCGGATCTCTAACCCTAGCCCTCAACATAACCCTAACCCTCGTCCAATCGGAACCCTAACCGGAACTCTAACCCTAGCCCTCAAAATAACCCAAACCCTAGGTCCAATCGGAACCCTAACCTGATCTCTAACCCTAGCCCTCAACAATTCACTGACCCTAGGTCCAATCGGAACCCTAAATGAATATCTAACCCTAGCCCTCAACATAACCCTAACCCTAGGCCCATTCGGGACCCTAACCGGAACTCTACACCTCGCCCTCAACATAACCCTAACCCTAGGTCCAATCGGAACCCTAACCGGATCTGTAAACCTAGCCTTCAACATAACCCTAACCCTAGGTCCAATCGTAACCCTAACCGGATCTGTATACCTAGCCCTCAATATAACCCTAACCCTAGGTCCAATCGGAACCCTAACCGGATCTCTAACCCTAGCCCACAACATAACCCTAACCCTAGGTCCAATCGGAACCCTAACCGGATCTGCGTACCTAGCCCTCAACATAACCCTAACCCTAGGTCCAATCGGAACCCCAACCGGATCTCTAACACTAGCCCTCAACATAACCCTAACCCTAGGTCCAATCGGAAGCCTAACCGGATCTCTAACCCTAGCCCTCAACATAACCCTAACCCTAGGTCCAATCGGAACCCTAACCGGATCTCTAACCCTAGCCCTCAACATAACCCTAACCCTAGGTCCAATCGGAACCCTAAGCGGATCTCTAACCCTAGCGCTCAACATATCACTAACCCTAGGTCCAATCGGAACCCTAAAGGGATATCTAAGCCTAGCCCTCAACATAACCCTAACCCTAGGTCCAATCGGAACCCTAAACGGATATCTAACCCTAGCCCTCAACATAACCCTAACCCTAGGTCAAATCGGAACCCTAACCGGATATCTAACCCTAGCCCTCAACATAACCCTAACCCTAGTTCCAATCGTAAACCTAACAGGATCTCTACCCCAGCCCTCAACATAACCCTAACCCTAGGTCCAATCGGAACCCTAACCGGATCTCTACCACTCGCCCTCAACATAACCCTAACCCGAGGTCCAAATGGAACCCTAACCGGTTCTCTACATCTCGCCCTCAACATAACCCTAAACCTTGGTCCAATCGGAACCCTAACCGGATAACTAACACTAGCCCTCAACATAACCATAACCCTAGGTCCAATCGGAACCCTAACCGGATCTCTAACCCTAGCTTTCAACATAACCCTAACCCTAGGTCCAATCGGAACCCTAACCGGATCTCTAACCCTAGCCCTCAACATAACCCTGAACCTAGGTACAATCGGAACCCTAACCGGATCTCTAAACCTAGCCCTCAACATAACCCTAACCCTAGGTCCAATCGGAACCCTAACCGGATCTGTATACCTAGCCCTCAACATAACCCTAACCCTAGGTCCAATCGGAACCCTAACCAGATCTCTAACCCTAGCCCTCAACATAACCCTAACACTAGGTCCAATCGGAACCCTAACCGGATTTCTAACCCTAGCCTTCAACATAACCCTAACCCTAGGTCCAATCGGAACCTAACCGGATCCGTATACCTAGCCCTCAACATAACCCTAACCCTAGGTCCAATCGGAACCCTAACCGGATCTGTATACCTAGCCCTCAACATAACCCTAACCCTAGGTGCAATCGGAACCCTAACCGGATCTCTAACCCTAGCCCTCAACATAACCCTAACCCTAGGTCCAATCGGAACCCTAACCGGATCTGTATACCTAGCCCTCAACATAACCCTAACCCTAGGTCCAATCGGAACCCTAACCGGATCTGTATACCTAGCCATCAACATAACCCTAACCCTAGGTCCAATCGGAACCCTTACCGGATTTCTAACCATAGCCTTCAACATAACCCTAACCCTAGGTCCAATCGGAACCCTAACCGGATCTGTGTACCTAGCCCTCAACATAACCCTAACCCTAGGTCCAATCGGAACCCCAACCGGATCTGTAACCCTAGCCCTCAACATAACCCTAACCCTAGGTCCAATCGGAACCCTAACAGGATCTCTACCCCAGCCCTCAACATAACCCTAACCCTAGGTCCAATTGGAACCCTAACCGGATCTCTACCCCTTGCCCTCAACATAACCCTAACACTAGGTCCAATCGGAACCCTAACCGGATATCTAACACTAGCCCTCAACATAACCCTAACCCTAGGTCCAATCGGAACCCTAACCGGAACTCTATCCCTAGCTCTCAACATAACCCTAACCCTAGGTCCAATCGGAACCCTAACCGGATCTCTATCCCTGGCCCTCAACATAACCCTAACCCTAGGTCCAATCGGAACCCTAACCGGATTTCTAACCCTAGCCTTCAACATAACCCTAACCCTAGGTCCAATCGGAACCCTAACCGGATTTCTAAACCTAGCCTTCAACATAACCCTAACCCTAGGTCCAATCGGAACCCTAACCGGATCTCTAACCCTAGCCCACAACATAACCCTAACCCTAGGTCCAATCGGAACCCTAACCGGATCTGTGTACTTAGCCCTCAACATAACCCTAACCCTAGGTCCAATCGGAACCCCAACCGGATCTCTAACCCTACCCCTCAACATAACCCTAACCCTAGGTCCAATCGGAAGCCTAACCGGATCTCTAACCCTAGCCCTCAACATAACCCTAACCCTAGGTCCAATCGGAACCCTAACCGGATCTCTAACCCTAGCCCTCAACATAACCCTAACCCTAGGTCCAATCAAAACACTAACTGGATCTCTAACCCAAGCCCTCAACGTAACCCTAACCCTAGGTCCAATCGGAACCCTAACCGGATCTCTAACCCTAGCTCTCAACATAACCCTAACCATAGGTTCAATCAGAACCCTAACCGGATCTCTAACCCTATCCCTCAACATAACCCTAAACCTAGGTCCAATCGGAACCCTAACCGGATTTCTAACCCTAGCCTTCAACATAACCCTAACCCTAGGTCCAATCGGAACCCTAACCGGATCTGTATACCTAGCCCTCAACATAACCCTAACCCTAGGTCCAATCGGAACCCTTACGGGATTTCTAACCATAGCCTTCAACATAACCCTAACCCTAGGTCCAATCGGAACCCTAACCGGATCTGTGTACCTAGCCCTCAACATAACCCTAACCCTAGGTCCAATCGGAACCCCAACCGGATCTCTAACCCTAGCCCTCAACATAACCCTAACCCTAGGTCCAATCGGAAGCCTAACCGGATCTCTAACCCTAGCCCTCAACATAAACCTAACCCTAGGTCCATTCGGAACCCTAACCGGATCTCTAACTCTAGCCCTCAACATAACCCTAAGCCTAGGTCCAATCGGAACCCTAACCGGAACTCTAACCCTAGCCCTCAAAATAACCCTAACCCTAGGTCCAATCGGAACCCTAAGCGGATCTCTAACCTTAGCGTTCAACATATCACTAACCCTAGGTTCAATCGGAACCCTAAACGGATATCTAACCCTAGCCCTCAACATAACCCTAACCCTAGGTCCAATCGGAACCCTAAACGGATATCTAACCCTAGCCCTCAACATAACCCTAACCCTAGGTCCAATCGGAACCCTAACCGGATCTGCGTACCTAGCCCTCAACATAACCCTAACCCTAGGTCCAATCGGAACCCCAACCGGATCTCTGACACTAGCCCTCAACATAACCCTAACCCTAGGTCCAATCGGAAGCCTAACCGGATCTCTAACCCTAGCCCTCAACATAACCCTAACCCTAGGTCCAATCGGAACCCTAACCGGATCTCTAACCCTAGCCCTCAACATAACCCTAACCCTAGGTCCAATCGGAACCCTAAGCGGATCTCTAACCCTAGCGCTCAACATATCACTAACCCTAGGTCCAATCGGAACCCTAAAGGGATATCTAAGCCTAGCCCTCAACATAACCCTAACCCTAGGTCCAATCGGAACCCTAAACGGATATCTAACCCTAGCCCTCAACATAACCCTAACCCTAGGTCAAATCGGAACCCTAACCGGATATCTAACCCTAGCCCTCAACATAACCCTAACCCTAGTTCCAATCGTAACCCTAACAGGATCTCTACCCCAGCCCTCAAC
Source organism: Miniopterus natalensis (assembly GCF_054644295.1). Classification (NCBI taxonomy): domain Eukaryota; kingdom Metazoa; phylum Chordata; class Mammalia; order Chiroptera; family Miniopteridae; genus Miniopterus; species Miniopterus natalensis. The sequence continues at coordinate 1,168,690 of NW_028269989.1, read as the reverse complement.
ATAACCCTAACCCTAGGTCCAATCGGAACCCTAACCGGATCTCTACCACTCGCCCTCAACATAACCCTAACCCGAGGTCCAATCGGAACCCTAAGCGGTTCTCTACATCTCGCCCTCAACATAACCCTAAACCTTGGTCCAATCGGAACCCTAACCGGATAACTAACACTAGCCCTCAACATAACCATAATCCTAGGTCCAATCGGAACCCTAACCGGATCTCTAACCCTAGCTTTCAACATAACCCTAACCCTAGGTCCAATCGGAACCCTAACCGGATCTCTAACCCTAGCCCTCAACATAACCCTGAACCTAGGTACAGTCGGAACCCTAACCGGATCTCTAAACCTAGCCCTCAACATAACCCTAACCCTAGGTCCAATCGGAACCCTAACCGGATCTGTATACCTAGCCCTAAACATAACCCTAACCCTTGGTCCAATCAGAACCCTAACCGGATCTCTAACCCTAGCCCTCAACATAACCCTAACCCTAGGTCCAATCGGAACCCTAAGCGGATATCTAACCCTAGCCCTCAACATAACCCTAACCCTAGGTTCAATCGGAACCCTAACCGGATCTCTAACCCTAGGCCTCAACATAACCCTAACCCTAAGTCCAATCGGAACCCTAACCGGATTTCTAACCCTACCCTTCAACATAACCCTAACCCTAGGTCCAATCGGAACCCTAACCGAATCTGTATACCTATCCCTCAACATAACCCTAACCCTAGGTCCAATCGGAACCCAAACCGGATCTGTATACCTAGCCCTCAACATAACCCTAACCCTAGGTCCAATCGGAACCCTAACCAGATCTCTAACCCTAGCCCTCAACATAACCCTAACACTAGGTCCAATCGGAACCCTAACCGGATCTGTATACCTAGCCCTCAACATAACCCTAACCCTAGGTGCAATCGGAACCCTAACCGGATCTCTAACCCTAGCCCTCAACATAACCCTAACCCTAGGTCCAATCGGAACCCTAACCGGATCTGTATACCTAGCCCTCAACATAACCCTAACCCTAGGTCCAATCGGAACCCTAACCGGATCTGTATACCTAGCCATCAACATAACCCTAACCCTAGGTCCAATCGGAACCCTTACCGGATTTCTAACCATAGCCTTCAACATAACCCTAACCCTAGGTCCAATCGGAACCCTAACCGGATCTGTGTACCTAGCCCTCAACATAACCCTAACCCTAGGTCCAATCGGAACCCCAACCGGATCTGTAACCCTAGCCCTCAACATAACCCTAACCCTAGGTCCAATCGGAACCCTAACAGGATCTCTACCCCAGCCCTCAACATAACCCTAACCCTAGGTCCAATCGGAACCCTAACCGGATCTCTACCCCTTGCCCTCAACATAACCCTAACACTAGGTCCAATCGGAACCCTAACCGGATATCTAACACTAGCCCTCAACATAACCCTAACCCTAGGTCCAATCGGAACCCTAACCGGAACTCTATCCCTAGCTCTCAACATAACCCTAACCCTAGGTCCAATCGGAACCCTAACCGGATCTCTATCCCTGGCCCTCAACATAACCCTAACCCTAGGTCCAATCGGAACCCTAACCGGATTTCTAAACCTAGCCTTCAACATAACTCTAACCCTAGGTCCAATCGGAACCCTAACCGGATTTCTAACCCTAGCCTTCAACATAACCCTAACCCTAGGTCCAATCGGAACCCTAACCGGATTTCTAAACCTAGCCTTCAACATAACCCTAACCCTAGGTCCAATCGGAACCCTAACCGGATCTCTAACCCTAGCCCACAACATAACCCTAACCCTAGGTCCAATCGGAACCCTTACGGGATTTCTAACCATAGCCTTCAACATAACCCTAACCCTAGGTCCAATCGGAACCCTAACCGGATCTGTGTACCTACCCCTCAACATAACCCTAACCCTAGGTCCAATCGGAACCCCAACCGGATCTCTAACCCTAGCCCTCAACATAACCCTAACCCTAGGTCCAATCGGAAGCCTAACCGGATCTCTAACCCTAGCCCTCAACATAAACCTAACCCTAGGTCCATTCGGAACCCTAACCGGATCTCTAACTCTAGCCCTCAACATAACCCTAAGCCTAGGTCCAATCGGAACCCTAACCGGAACTCTAACCCTAGCCCTCAAAATAACCCTAACCCTAGGTCCAATCGGAACCCTAAGCGGATCTCTAACCTTAGCGTTCAACATATCACTAACCCTAGGTTCAATCGGAACCCTAAACGGATATCTAACCCTAGCCCTCAACATAACCCTAACCCTAGGTCCAATCGGAACCCTAAACGGATATCTAACCCTAGCCCTCAACATAACCCTAACCCTAGGTCCAATCGGAACCCTAACCGGATCTGCGTACCTAGCCCTCAACATAACCCTAACCCTAGGTCCAATCGGAACCCCAACCGGATCTCTGACACTAGCCCTCAACATAACCCTAACCCTAGGTCCAATCGGAAGCCTAACCGGATCTCTAACCCTAGCCCTCAACATAACCCTAACCCTAGGTCCAATCGGAACCCTAACCGGATCTCTAACCCTAGCCCTCAACATAACCCTAACCCTAGGTCCAATCGGAACCCTAAGCGGATCTCTAACCCTAGCGCTCAACATATCACTAACCCTAGGTCCAATCGGAACCCTAAAGGGATATCTAAGCCTAGCCCTCAACATAACCCTAACCCTAGGTCCAATCGGAACCCTAAACGGATATCTAACCCTAGCCCTCAACATAACCCTAACCCTAGGTCAAATCGGAACCCTAACCGGATATCTAACCCTAGCCCTCAACATAACCCTAACCCTAGTTCCAATCGTAACCCTAACAGGATCTCTACCCCAGCCCTCAACATAACCCTAACCCTAGGTCCAATCGGAACCCTAACCGGATCTCTACCACTCGCCCTCAACATAACCCTAACCCGAGGTCCAATCGGAACCCTAAGCGGTTCTCTACATCTCGCCCTCAACATAACCCTAAACCTTGGTCCAATCGGAACCCTAACCGGATTACTAACACTAGCCCTCAACATAACCATAACCCTAGGTCCAATCGGAACCCTAACCGGATCTCTAACCCTAGCTTTCAACATAACCCTAACCCTAGGTCCAATCGGAACCCTAACCGGATCTCTAACCCTAGCCCTCAACATAACCCTGAACCTAGGTACAGTCGGAACCCTAACCGGATCTCTAAACCTAGCCCTCAACATAACCCTAACCCTAGGTCCAATCGGAACCCTAACCGGATCTGTATACCTAGCCCTAAACATAACCCTAACCCTTGGTCCAATCAGAACCCTAACCGGATCTCTAACCCTAGCCCTCAACATAACCCTAACCCTAGGTCGATTCGGAACCCTAAGCGGATATCTAACCCTAGCCCTCAACATAACCCTAACCCTAGGTTCAATCGGAACCCTAACCGGATCTCTAACCCTAGGCCTCAACATAACCCTAACCCTAAGTCCAATCGGAACCCTAACCGGATTTCTAACCCTACCCTTCAACATAACCCTAACCCTAGGTCCAATCGGAACCCTAACCGAATCTGTATACCTATCCCTCAACATAACCCTAACCCTAGGTCCAATCGGAACCCAAACCGGATCTGTATACCTAGCCCTCAACATAACCCTAACCCTAGGTCCAATCGGAACCCTAACCAGATCTCTAACCCTAGCCCTCAACATAACCCTAACACTAGGTCCAATCGGAACCCTAACCGGATTTCTAACCCTAGCCTTCAACATAACCCTAACCCTAGGTCCAATCGGAACCTAACCGGATCCGTATACCTAGCCCTCAACATAACCCTAAACCTAGGTCCAATCGGAACCCTAACCGGATCTGTATACCTAGCCCTCAACATAACCCTAACCCTAGGTGCAATCGGAACCCTAACCGGATCTCTAACCCTAGCCCTCAACATAACCCTAACCCTAGGTCCAATCGGAACCCTAACCGGATCTGTATACCTAGCCCTCAACATAACCCTAACCCTAGGTCCAATCGGAACCCTAACCGGATCTGTATACCTAGCCATCAACATAACCCTAACCCTAGGTCCAATCGGAACCCTTACCGGATTTCTAACCATAGCCTTCAACATAACCCTAACCCTAGGTCCAATCGGAACCCTAACCGGATCTGTGTACCTAGCCCTCAACATAACCCTAACCCTAGGTCCAATCGGAACCCCAACCGGATCTGTAACCCTAGCCCTCAACATAACCCTAACCCTAGGTCCAATCGGAACCCTAACAGGATCTCTACCCCAGCCCTCAACATAACCCTAACCCTAGGTCCAATCGGAACCCTAACCGGATCTCTACCCCTTGCCCTCAACATAACCCTAACACTAGGTCCAATCGGAACCCTAACCGGATATCTAACACTAGCCCTCAACATAACCCTAACCCTAGGTCCAATCGGAACCCTAACCGGAACTCTATCCCTAGCTCTCAACATAACCCTAACCCTAGGTCCAATCGGAACCCTAACCGGATCTCTATCCCTGGCCCTCAACATAACCCTAACCCTAGGTCCAATCGGAACCCTAACCGGATTTCTAAACCTAGCCTTCAACATAACTCTAACCCTAGGTCCAATCGGAACCCTAACCGGATTTCTAACCCTAGCCTTCAACATAACCCTAACCCTAGGTCCAATCGGAACCCTAACCGGATTTCTAAACCTAGCCTTCAACATAACCCTAACCCTAGGTCCAATCGGAACCCTAACCGGATCTCTAACCCTAGCCCACAACATAACCCTAACCCTAGGTCCAATCGGAAGCCTAACCGGATCTCTAACCCTAGCCCTCAACATAACCCTAACCCTAGGTCCAATCGGAACCCTAACCGGATCTCTAACCCTAGCCCTCAACATAACCCTAACCCTAGGTCCAATCAAAACACTAACTGGATCTCTAACCCAAGCCCTCAACGTAACCCTAACCCTAGGTCCAATCGGAACCCTAACCGGATCTCTAACCCTAGCTCTCAACATAACCCTAACCATAGGTCCAATCAGAACCCTAACCGGATCTCTAACCCTATCCCTCAACATAACCCTAAACCTAGGTCCAATCGGAACCCTAACCGGATTTCTAACCCTAGCCTTCAACATAACCCTAACCCTAGGTCCAATCGGAACCCTAACCGGATCTGTATACCTAGCCCTCAACATAACCCTAACCCTAGGTCCAATCGGAACCCTTACGGGATTTCTAACCATAGCCTTCAACATAACCCTAACCCTAGGTCCAATCGGAACCCTAACCGGATCTGTGTACCTAGCCCTCAACATAACCCTAACCCTAGGTCCAATCGGAACCCCAACCGGATCTCTAACCCTAGCCCTCAACATAACCCTAACCCTAGGTCCAATCGGAAGCCTAACCGGATCTCTAACCCTAGCCCTCAACATAAACCTAACCCTAGGTCCATTCGGAACCCTAACCGGATCTCTAACTCTAGCCCTCAACATAACCCTAAGCCTAGGTCCAATCGGAACCCTAACCGGAACTCTAACCCTAGCCCTCAAAATAACCCTAACCCTAGGTCCAATCGGAACCCTAAGCGGATCTCTAACCTTAGCGTTCAACATATCACTAACCCTAGGTTCAATCGGAACCCTAAACGGATATCTAAACCTAGCCCTCAACATAACCCTAACCCTAGGTCCAATCGCAACCCTAAACGGATATCTAACCCTAGCCCTCAACATAACCCTAACCCTAGGTTCAATCGGAACCCTAACCGGATTTCTAACCCTAGCCCTCAACATAACCCTAACCCTAGTTCCAATCGGAACCCTAACAGGATCTCTTCCCCAGCCCTCAACATAACCCTAACCCTAGGTCCAATCAGAACCCTAACCGGATCTCTACCCCTCGCCCTCAACATAACCCTAACCCGAGGTCCAATCGGAACCCTAAGCGGATCTCTAACCTTAGCGTTCAACATATCATTAACCCTAGGTTCAATCGGAACCCTAAACGGATATCTAACCCTAGCCCTCAACATAACCCTAACCCTAGGTCCAATCGGAACCCTAAACGGATATCTAACCCTAGCCCTCAACATAACCCTAACCCTAGGTTCAATCGGAACCCTAACCGGATTTCTAACCCTAGCCCTCAACATCACCCTAACCCTAGTTCCAATCGGAACCCTAACAGGATCTCTACCCCAGCCCTCAACATAACCCTAACCCTAGGTCCAATCACAACCTAACCGGATCTCTACCCCTCGCCCTCAACATAACCCTAACCCGAGGTCCAATCGGAACCCTAACCGGATATATAACACTAGCCCTCAACACAACCCTAACCCCAGGTCCAATCAGAACCCTAACCGGATCTCTACCCCTCGCCCTCAACATAACCCTAAACCTTGGTCCAATCGGAACCCTAACCGGATATAAAACACTAGCCCTCAACATAACCCTAACCCTAGGTAAAAATCGGAACCCTAACGGGATCTGTAACCCTAGCTCTCAACATAACCCTAACCCTAGGTCCAATCGGAACCCTAACCGGATCTCTAACCCTAGCCCTCAACATAACCATAACCCTAGGTCCAATCGGAACAGTAAACGGATATCTAAACCTAGCCCTCAACATAACCCTAACCCTTGGTCCAATTGGAACCCTAACCGGACCTCTAACCCTGGCCCTCAACATAACCCTAACCCTAGGTCCAATCGGAACCCTTACCGGATTTCTAACCATAGCCTTCAACATAACCCTAACCCTAGGTCCAATCGGAACCCTAACCGGATCTGTGTACCTAGCCCTCAACATAACCCTAACCCTAGGTCCAATCGGAACCCCAACCGGATCTGTAACCCTAGCCCTCAACATAACCCTAACCCTAGGTCCAATCGGAACCCTAACAGGATCTCTACCCCAGGCCTCAACATAACCCTAACCCTAGGTCCAATCGGAACCCTAACCGGATCTCTACCCCTTGCCCTCAACATAACCCTAACACTAGGTCCAATCGGAACCCTAACCGGATATCTAACACTAGCCCTCAACATAACCCTAACCCTAGGTCCAATCGGAACCCTAACCGGAACTCTATCCCTAGCTCTCAACATAACCCTAACCCTAGGTCCAATCGGAACCCTAACCGGATCTCTATCCCTGGCCCTCAACATAACCCTAACCCTAGGTCCAATCGGAACCCTAACCGGATTTCTAACCCTAGCCTTCAACATAACTCTAACCCTAGGTCCAATCGGAACCCTAACCGGATCTCTAACCCTAGCCCACAACATAACCCTAACCCTAGGTCCAATCGGAACCCTAACCGGATCTCTAACCCTAGCCCACAACATAACCCTAACCCTAGGTCCAATCGGAACCCTAACCGGATCTCTAACCCTAGCCCACAACATAACCCTAACCCTAGGTCCAATCGGAACCCTAACCGGATCTGTGTACTTAGCCCTCAACATAACCCTAACCCTAGGTCCAATCGGAACCCCAACCGGATCTCTAACCCTACCCCTCAACATAACCCTAACCCTAGGTCCAATCGGAAGCCTAACCGGATCTCTAACCCTAGCCCTCAACATAACCCTAACCCTAGGTCCAATCGGAACCCTAACCGGATCTCTAACCCTAGCCCTCAACATAACCCTAACCCTAGGTCCAATCAAAACACTAACTGGATCTCTAACCCAAGCCCTCAACGTAGCCCTAACCCTAGGTCCAATCGGAACCCTAACCGGATCTCTAACCCTAGCTCTCAACATAACCCTAACCATAGGTCCAATCAGAACCCTAACCGGATCTCTAACCCTATCCCTCAACATAACCCTAAACCTAGGTCCAATCGGAACCCTAACCGGATTTCTAACCATAGCCTTCAACATAACCCTATCCCTAGGTCCAATCGGAACCCTAACCGGATCTGTATACCTAGCCCTCAACATAACCCTAACCCTAGGTCCAATCGGAACCCTTACGGGATTTCTAACCATAGCCTTCAACATAACCCTAACCCTAGGTCCAATCGGAACCCTAACCGGATCTGTGTACCTAGCCCTCAACATAACCCTAACACTAGGTCCAATCGGAACCCCAACCGGATCTCTAACCCTAGCCCTCAACATAACCCTAACCCTAGGTCCAATCGGAAGCCTAACCGGATCTCTAACCCTAGCCCTCAACATAAACCTAACCCTAGGTCCATTCGGAACCCTAACCGGATCTCTAACTCTAACCCTCAACATAACCCTAAGCCTAGGTCCAATCGGAACCCTAACCGGAACTCTAACCCTAGCCCTCAAAATAACCCTAACCCTAGGTCCAATCGGAACCCTAAGCGGATCTCTAACCTTAGCGTTCAACATATCACTAACCCTAGGTTCAATCGGAACCCTAAACGGATATCTAACCCTAGCCCTCAACATAACCCTAACCCTAGGTCCAATCGGAACCCTAAACGGATATCTAACCCTAGCCCTCAACATAACCCTAACCCTAGGTCCAATCGGAACCCTAACCGGATCTGCGTACCTAGCCCTCAACATAACCCTAACCCTAGGTCCAATCGGAACCCCAACCGGATCTCTAACACTAGCCCTCAACATAACCCTAACCCTAGGTTCAATCGGAACCCTAACCGGATTTCTAACCCTAGCCCTCAACATAACCCTAACCCTAGTTCCAATCGGAACCCTAACAGGATCTCTTCCCCAGCCCTCAACATAACCCTAACCCTAGGTCCAATCAGAACCCTAACCGGATCTCTACCCCTCGCCCTCAACATAACCCTAACCCGAGGTCCAATCGGAACCCTAAGCGGATCTCTAACCTTAGCGTTCAACATATCATTAACCCTAGGTTCAATCGGAACCCTAAACGGATATCTAACCCTAGCCCTCAACATAACCCTAACCCTAGGTCCAATCGGAACCCTAAACGGATATCTAACCCTAGCCCTCAACATAACCCTAACCCTAGGTTCAATCGGAACCCTAACCGGATTTCTAACCCTAGCCCTCAACATAACCCTAACCCTAGTTCCAATCGGAACCCTAACAGGATCTCTACCCCAGCCCTCAACATAACCCTAACCCTAGGTCCAATCACAACCTAACCGGATCTCTACCCCTCGCCCTCAACATAACCCTAACCCGAGGTCCAATCGGAACCCTAACCGGATATATAACACTAGCCCTCAACACAACCCTAACCCCAGGTCCAATCAGAACCCTAACCGGATCTCTACCCCTCGCCCTCAACATAACCCTAAACCTTGGTCCAATCGGAACCCTAACCGGATATAAAACACTAGCCCTCAACATAACCCTAACCCTAGGTAAAAATCGGAACCCTAACGGGATCTGTAACCCTAGCTCTCAACATAACCCTAACCCTAGGTCCAATCGGAACCCTAACCGGATCTCTAACCCTAGCCCTCAACATAACCATAACCCTAGGTCCAATCGGAACAGTAAACGGATATCTAAACCTAGCCCTCAACATAACCCTAACCCTTGGTCCAATTGGAACCCTAACCGGACCTCTAACCCTGGCCCTCAACATAACCCTAACCCTAGGTCCAATCGGAACCCTTACCGGATTTCTAACCATAGCCTTCAACATAACCCTAACGCTAGGTCCAATCGGAACCCCAACCGGATCTGTGTACCTAGCCCTCAACATAACCCTAACCCTAGGTCCAATCGGAACCCCAACCGGATCTGTAAACCTAGCCCTCAACATAACCCTAACCCTAGGTCCAATCGGAACCCTAACAGGATCTCTACCCCAGGCCTCAACATAACCCTAACCCTAGGTCCAATCGGAACCCTAACCGGATCTCTACCCCTTGCCCTCAACATAACCCTAACACTAGGTCCAATCGGAACCCTAACCGGATATCTAACACTAGCCCTCAACATAACCCTAACCCTAGGTCCAATCGGAACCCTAACCGGAACTCTATCCCTAGCTCTCAACATAACCCTAACCCTAGGTCCAATCGGAACCCTAACCGGATCTCTATCCCTGGCCCTCAACATAACCCTAACCCTAGGTCCAATCGGAACCCTAACCGGATTTCAAACCCTAGCCTTCAACATAACTCTAACCCTAGGTCCAATCGGAACCCTAACCGGATTTCTAACCCTAGCCTTCAACATAACCCTAACCCTAGGTCCAATCGGAACCCTAACCGGATTTCTAAACCTAGCCTTCAACATAACCCTAACCCTAGGTCCAATCGGAACCCTAACCGGATCTCTAACCCTAGCCCACAACATAACCCTAACCCTAGGTCCAATCGGAACCCTAACCGGATCTGTGTACTTAGCCCTCAACATAACCCTAACCCTAGGTCCAATCGGAACCCCAACCGGATCTCTAACCCTACCCCTCAACATAACCCTAACCCTAGGTCCAATCGGAAGCCTAACCGGATCTCTAACCCTAGCCCTCAACATAACCCTAACCCTAGGTCCAATCGGAACCCTAACCGGATCTCTAACCCTAGCCCTCAACATAACCCTAACCCTAGGTCCAATCAAAACACTAACTGGATCTCTAACCCAAGCCCTCAACGTAGCCCTAACCGTAGGTCCAATCGGAACCCTAACCGGATCTCTAACCCTAGCCCTCAATATAACCCTAACCATAGGTCCAATCAGAACCCTAACCGGATCTCTAACCCTATCCCTCAACATAACCCTAAACCTAGGTCCAATCGGAACCCTAACCGGATTTCTAACCCTAGCCTTCAACATAACCCTAACCCTAGGTCCAATCGGAACCCTAACCGGATCTGTATACCTAGCCCTCAACATAACCCTAACCCTAGGTCCAATCGGAACCCTTACGGGATTTCTAACCATAGCCTTCAACATAACCCTAACCCTAGGTCCAATCGGAACCCTAACCGGATCTGTGTACCTAGCCCTCAACATAACCCAAACCCTAGGTCCAATCGGAACCCCAACCGGATCTCTAACCCTAGCCCTCAACATAACCCTAACCCTAGGTAGAATCGGAAGCCTAACCGGATCTCTAACTCTAGCCCTCAACATAACCCTAAGCCTAGGTCCAATCGGAACCCTAACCGGAACTCTAACCCTAGCCCTCAAAATAACCCTAACCCTAGGTCCAATCGGAACCCTAAGCGGATCTCTAACCTTAGCGTTCAACATATCACTAACCCTAGGTTCAATCGGAACCCTAAACGGATATCTAAACCTAGCCCTCAACATAACCCTAACCCTAGGTCCAATCGCAACCCTAAACGGATATCTAACCCTAGCCCTCAACATAACCCTAACCCTAGGTTCAATCGGAACCCTAACCGGATTTCTAACCCTAGCCCTCAACATAACCCTAACCCTAGGTCCAATCGGAACCCTAACAGGATCTCTACCCCAGGCCTCAACATAACCCTAACCCTAGGTCCAATCGGAACCCTAACCGGATCTCTACCCCTTGCCCTCAACATAACCCTAACACTAGGTCCAATCGGAACCCTAACCGGATATCTAACACTAGCCCTCAACATAACCCTAACCCTAGGTCCAATCGGAACCCTAACCGGAACTCTATCCCTAGCTCTCAACATAACCCTAACCCTAGGTCCAATCGGAACCCTAACCGGATCTCTATCCCTGGCCCTCAACATAACCCTAACCCTAGGTCCAATCGGAACCCTAACCGGATTTCAAACCCTAGCCTTCAACATAACTCTAACCCTAGGTCCAATCGGAACCCTAACCGGATTTCTAACCCTAGCCTTCAACATAACCCTAACCCTAGGTCCAATCGGAACCCTAACCGGATTTCTAAACCTAGCCTTCAACATAACCCTAACCCTAGGTCCAATCGGAACCCTAACCGGATCTCTAACCCTAGCCCACAACATAACCCTAACCCTAGGTCCAATCGGAACCCTAACCGGATCTGTGTACTTAGCCCTCAACATAACCCTAACCCTAGGTCCAATCGGAACCCCAACCGGATCTCTAACCCTACCCCTCAACATAACCCTAACCCTAGGTCCAATCGGAAGCCTAACCGGATCTCTAACCCTAGCCCTCAACATAACCCTAACCCTAGGTCCAATCGGAACCCTAACCGGATCTCTAACCCTAGCCCTCAACATAACCCTAACCCTAGGTCCAATCAAAACACTAACTGGATCTCTAACCCAAGCCCTCAACGTAGCCCTAACCGTAGGTCCAATCGGAACCCTAACCGGATCTCTAACCCTAGCCCTCAATATAACCCTAACCATAGGTCCAATCAGAACCCTAACCGGATCTCTAACCCTATCCCTCAACATAACCCTAAACCTAGGTCCAATCGGAACCCTAACCGGATTTCTAACCCTAGCCTTCAACATAACCCTAACCCTAGGTCCAATCGGAACCCTAACCGGATCTGTATACCTAGCCCTCAACATAACCCTAACCCTAGGTCCAATCGGAACCCTTACGGGATTTCTAACCATAGCCTTCAACATAACCCTAACCCTAGGTCCAATCGGAACCCTAACCGGATCTGTGTACCTAGCCCTCAACATAACCCAAACCCTAGGTCCAATCGGAACCCCAACCGGATCTCTAACCCTAGCCCTCAACATAACCCTAACCCTAGGTAGAATCGGAAGCCTAACCGGATCTCTAACCCTAGCCCTCAACATAAACCTAACCCTAGGTCCATTCGGAACCCTAACCGGATCTCTAACTCTAGCCCTCAACATAACCCTAAGCCTAGGTCCAATCGGAACCCTAACCGGAACTCTAACCCTAGCCCTCAAAATAACCCTAACCCTAGGTCCAATCGGAACCCTAAGCGGATCTCTAACCTTAGCGTTCAACATATCACTAACCCTAGGTTCAATCGGAACCCTAAACGGATATCTAAACCTAGCCCTCAACATAACCCTAACCCTAGGTCCAATCGCAACCCTAAACGGATATCTAACCCTAGCCCTCAACATAACCCTAACCCTAGGTTCAATCGGAACCCTAACCGGATTTCTAACCCTAGCCCTCAACATAACCCTAACCCTAGTTCCAATCGGAACCCTAACAGGATCTCTTCCCCAGCCCTCAACATAACCCTAACCCTAGGTCCAATCAGAACCCTAACCGGATCTCTACCCCTCGCCCTCAACATAACCCTAACCCGAGGTCCAATCGGAACCCTAAGCGGATCTCTAACCTTAGCGTTCAACATATCATTAACCCTAGGTTCAATCGGAACCCTAAACGGATATCTAACCCTAGCCCTCAACATAACCCTAACCCTAGGTCCAATCGGAACCCTAAACGGATATCTAACCCTAGCCCTCAACATAACCCTAACCCTAGGTTCAATCGGAACCCTAACCGGATTTCTAACCCTAGCCCTCAACATCACCCTAACCCTAGTTCCAATCGGAACCCTAACAGGATCTCTACCCCAGCCCTCAACATAACCCTAACCCTAGGTCCAATCACAACCTAACCGGATCTCTACCCCTCGCCCTCAACATAACCCTAACCCGAGGTCCAATCGGAACCCTAACCGGATATATAACACTAGCCCTCAACACAACCCTAACCCCAGGTCCAATCAGAACCCTAACCGGATCTCTACCCCTCGCCCTCAACATAACCCTAAACCTTGGTCCAATCGGAACCCTAACCGGATATAAAACACTAGCCCTCAACATAACCCTAACCCTAGGTAAAAATCGGAACCCTAACGGGATCTGTAACCCTAGCTCTCAACATAACCCTAACCCTAGGTCCAATCGGAACCCTAACCGGATCTCTAACCCTAGCCCTCAACATAACCATAACCCTAGGTCCAATCGGAACAGTAAACGGATATCTAAACCTAGCCCTCAACATAACCCTAACCCTTGGTCCAATTGGAACCCTAACCGGACCTCTAACCCTGGCCCTCAACATAACCCTAACCCTAGGTCCAATCGGAACCCTTACCGGATTTCTAACCATAGCCTTCAACATAACCCTAACCCTAGGTCCAATCGGAACCCTAACCGGATCTGTGTACCTAGCCCTCAACATAACCCTAACCCTAGGTCCAATCGGAACCCCAACCGGATCTGTAACCCTAGCCCTCAACATAACCCTAACCCTAGGTCCAATCGGAACCCTAACAGGATCTCTACCCCAGGCCTCAACATAACCCTAACCCTAGGTCCAATCGGAACCCTAACCGGATCTCTACCCCTTGCCCTCAACATAACCCTAACACTAGGTCCAATCGGAACCCTAACCGGATATCTAACACTAGCCCTCAACATAACCCTAACCCTAGGTCCAATCGGAACCCTAACCGGAACTCTATCCCTAGCTCTCAACATAACCCTAACCCTAGGTCCAATCGGAACCCTAACCGGATCTCTATCCCTGGCCCTCAACATAACCCTAACCCTAGGTCCAATCGGAACCCTAACCGGATTTCTAACCCTAGCCTTCAACATAACTCTAACCCTAGGTCCAATCGGAACCCTAACCGGATCTCTAACCCTAGCCCACAACATAACCCTAACCCTAGGTCCAATCGGAACCCTAACCGGATCTCTAACCCTAGCCCACAACATAACCCTAACCCTAGGTCCAATCGGAACCCTAACCGGATCTCTAACCCTAGCCCACAACATAACCCTAACCCTAGGTCCAATCGGAACCCTAACCGGATCTGTGTACTTAGCCCTCAACATAACCCTAACCCTAGGTCCAATCGGAACCCCAACCGGATCTCTAACCCTACCCCTCAACATAACCCTAACCCTAGGTCCAATCGGAAGCCTAACCGGATCTCTAACCCTAGCCCTCAACATAACCCTAACCCTAGGTCCAATCGGAACCCTAACCGGATCTCTAACCCTAGCCCTCAACATAACCCTAACCCTAGGTCCAATCAAAACACTAACTGGATCTCTAACCCAAGCCCTCAACGTAGCCCTAACCCTAGGTCCAATCGGAACCCTAACCGGATCTCTAACCCTAGCTCTCAACATAACCCTAACCATAGGTCCAATCAGAACCCTAACCGGATCTCTAACCCTATCCCTCAACATAACCCTAAACCTAGGTCCAATCGGAACCCTAACCGGATTTCTAACCATAGCCTTCAACATAACCCTATCCCTAGGTCCAATCGGAACCCTAACCGGATCTGTATACCTAGCCCTCAACATAACCCTAACCCTAGGTCCAATCGGAACCCTTACGGGATTTCTAACCATAGCCTTCAACATAACCCTAACCCTAGGTCCAATCGGAACCCTAACCGGATCTGTGTACCTAGCCCTCAACATAACCCTAACACTAGGTCCAATCGGAACCCCAACCGGATCTCTAACCCTAGCCCTCAACATAACCCTAACCCTAGGTCCAATCGGAAGCCTAACCGGATCTCTAACCCTAGCCCTCAACATAAACCTAACCCTAGGTCCATTCGGAACCCTAACCGGATCTCTAACTCTAACCCTCAACATAACCCTAAGCCTAGGTCCAATCGGAACCCTAACCGGAACTCTAACCCTAGCCCTCAAAATAACCCTAACCCTAGGTCCAATCGGAACCCTAAGCGGATCTCTAACCTTAGCGTTCAACATATCACTAACCCTAGGTTCAATCGGAACCCTAAACGGATATCTAACCCTAGCCCTCAACATAACCCTAACCCTAGGTCCAATCGGAACCCTAAACGGATATCTAACCCTAGCCCTCAACATAACCCTAACCCTAGGTCCAATCGGAACCCTAACCGGATCTGCGTACCTAGCCCTCAACATAACCCTAACCCTAGGTCCAATCGGAACCCCAACCGGATCTCTAACACTAGCCCTCAACATAACCCTAACCCTAGGTTCAATCGGAACCCTAACCGGATTTCTAACCCTAGCCCTCAACATAACCCTAACCCTAGTTCCAATCGGAACCCTAACAGGATCTCTTCCCCAGCCCTCAACATAACCCTAACCCTAGGTCCAATCAGAACCCTAACCGGATCTCTACCCCTCGCCCTCAACATAACCCTAACCCGAGGTCCAATCGGAACCCTAAGCGGATCTCTAACCTTAGCGTTCAACATATCATTAACCCTAGGTTCAATCGGAACCCTAAACGGATATCTAACCCTAGCCCTCAACATAACCCTAACCCTAGGTCCAATCGGAACCCTAAACGGATATCTAACCCTAGCCCTCAACATAACCCTAACCCTAGGTTCAATCGGAACCCTAACCGGATTTCTAACCCTAGCCCTCAACATAACCCTAACCCTAGTTCCAATCGGAACCCTAACAGGATCTCTACCCCAGCCCTCAACATAACCCTAACCCTAGGTCCAATCACAACCTAACCGGATCTCTACCCCTCGCCCTCAACATAACCCTAACCCGAGGTCCAATCGGAACCCTAACCGGATATATAACACTAGCCCTCAACACAACCCTAACCCCAGGTCCAATCAGAACCCTAACCGGATCTCTACCCCTCGCCCTCAACATAACCCTAAACCTTGGTCCAATCGGAACCCTAACCGGATATAAAACACTAGCCCTCAACATAACCCTAACCCTAGGTAAAAATCGGAACCCTAACGGGATCTGTAACCCTAGCTCTCAACATAACCCTAACCCTAGGTCCAATCGGAACCCTAACCGGATCTCTAACCCTAGCCCTCAACATAACCATAACCCTAGGTCCAATCGGAACAGTAAACGGATATCTAAACCTAGCCCTCAACATAACCCTAACCCTTGGTCCAATTGGAACCCTAACCGGACCTCTAACCCTGGCCCTCAACATAACCCTAACCCTAGGTCCAATCGGAACCCTTACCGGATTTCTAACCATAGCCTTCAACATAACCCTAACGCTAGGTCCAATCGGAACCCCAACCGGATCTGTGTACCTAGCCCTCAACATAACCCTAACCCTAGGTCCAATCGGAACCCCAACCGGATCTGTAAACCTAGCCCTCAACATAACCCTAACCCTAGGTCCAATCGGAACCCTAACAGGATCTCTACCCCAGGCCTCAACATAACCCTAACCCTAGGTCCAATCGGAACCCTAACCGGATCTCTACCCCTTGCCCTCAACATAACCCTAACACTAGGTCCAATCGGAACCCTAACCGGATATCTAACACTAGCCCTCAACATAACCCTAACCCTAGGTCCAATCGGAACCCTAACCGGAACTCTATCCCTAGCTCTCAACATAACCCTAACCCTAGGTCCAATCGGAACCCTAACCGGATCTCTATCCCTGGCCCTCAACATAACCCTAACCCTAGGTCCAATCGGAACCCTAACCGGATTTCAAACCCTAGCCTTCAACATAACTCTAACCCTAGGTCCAATCGGAACCCTAACCGGATTTCTAACCCTAGCCTTCAACATAACCCTAACCCTAGGTCCAATCGGAACCCTAACCGGATTTCTAAACCTAGCCTTCAACATAACCCTAACCCTAGGTCCAATCGGAACCCTAACCGGATCTCTAACCCTAGCCCACAACATAACCCTAACCCTAGGTCCAATCGGAACCCTAACCGGATCTGTGTACTTAGCCCTCAACATAACCCTAACCCTAGGTCCAATCGGAACCCCAACCGGATCTCTAACCCTACCCCTCAACATAACCCTAACCCTAGGTCCAATCGGAAGCCTAACCGGATCTCTAACCCTAGCCCTCAACATAACCCTAACCCTAGGTCCAATCGGAACCCTAACCGGATCTCTAACCCTAGCCCTCAACATAACCCTAACCCTAGGTCCAATCAAAACACTAACTGGATCTCTAACCCAAGCCCTCAACGTAGCCCTAACCGTAGGTCCAATCGGAACCCTAACCGGATCTCTAACCCTAGCCCTCAATATAACCCTAACCATAGGTCCAATCAGAACCCTAACCGGATCTCTAACCCTATCCCTCAACATAACCCTAAACCTAGGTCCAATCGGAACCCTAACCGGATTTCTAACCCTAGCCTTCAACATAACCCTAACCCTAGGTCCAATCGGAACCCTAACCGGATCTGTATACCTAGCCCTCAACATAACCCTAACCCTAGGTCCAATCGGAACCCTTACGGGATTTCTAACCATAGCCTTCAACATAACCCTAACCCTAGGTCCAATCGGAACCCTAACCGGATCTGTGTACCTAGCCCTCAACATAACCCAAACCCTAGGTCCAATCGGAACCCCAACCGGATCTCTAACCCTAGCCCTCAACATAACCCTAACCCTAGGTAGAATCGGAAGCCTAACCGGATCTCTAACCCTAGCCCTCAACATAAACCTAACCCTAGGTCCATTCGGAACCCTAACCGGATCTCTAACTCTAACCCTCAACAAAACCCTAAGCCTAGGTCCAATCGGAACCCTAACCGGAACTCTAACCCTAGCCCTCAAAATAACCCTAACCCTAGGTCCAATCGGAACCCTAAGCGGATCTCTAACCTTAGCGTTCAACATATCACTAACCCTAGGTTCAATCGGAACCCTAAACGGATATCTAACCCTAGCCCTCAACATAACCCTAACCCTAGGTCCAATCGGAACCCTAAACGGATATCTAACCCTAGCCCTCAACATAACCCTAACCCTAGGTCCAATCGGAACCCTAACCGGACCTGCGTACCTAGCCCTCAACATAACGCTAACCCTAGGTCCAATCGGAACCCCAACCGGATCTCTAACACTAGCCCTCAACATAACCCTAACCCTAGGTCCAATCGGAAGCCTAACAGGATCTCTACCCCAGCCCTCAACTTAACCCTAACCCTAGGTCCAATCGGAACCCTAACCGGATCTCTACCACTTGCCCTCAACATAACCCTAACCCGAGGTCCAATCGGAACCCTAACCGGTTCTCTACATCTCGCCCTCAACATAACCCTAAACCTTGGTCCAATCGGAACCCTAACCGGATAACTAACACTAGCCCTCAACATAACCATAACCCTAGGTCCAATCGGAACCCTAACCGGATCTCTAACCCTAGCCCTCAACATAACCCTGAACCTAGGTACAATCGGAACCCTAACCGGATCTGTATACCTAGCCCTAAACATAACCCTAACCCTTGGTCCAATCGGAACCCTAACCGGATCTCTAACCCTAGCCCTCAACATAACCCTAACCCTAGGTCCAATCGGAACCCTAAGCGGATATCTAACCCTAGCCCTCAACATAACCCTAACCCTAGGTCCAATCGGAACCCTAACCGGATCTCTAACCCTAGGCCTCAACATAACCCTAACCCTAAGTCCAATCGGAACCCTAACCGGATTTCTAACCCTACCCTTCAACATAACCCTAACCCTAGGTCCAATCGGAACCCTAACCGAATCTGTATACCTATCCCTCAACATAATCCTAACCCTAGGTCCAATCGGAACCCAAACCGGATCTGTATACCTAGCCCTCAACATAACCCTAACCCTAGGTCCATTCGGAACCCTAACCAGATCTCTAACCCTAGCCCTCAACATAACCCTAACACTAGGTCCAATCGGAACCCTAACCGGATTTCTAACCCTAGCCTTCAACATAACCCTAACCCTAGGTCCAATCGGAACCTAACCGGATCCGTATACCTAGCCCTCAACATAACCCTAACCCTAGGTCCAATCGGAACCCTAACCGGATCTGTATACCTAGCCCTCAACATAACCCTAACCCTAGGTGCAATCGGAACCCTAACCGGATCTCTAACCCTAGCCCTCAACATAACCCTAACCCTAGGTCCAATCGGAACCCTAACCGGATCTGTATACCTAGCCCTCAACATAACCCTAACCTTAGGTCCAATCGGAACCCTAACCGGATCTGTATACCTAGCCATCAACATAACCCTAACCCTAGGTCCAATCGGAACCCTTACCGGATTTCTAACCATAGCCTTCAACATAACCCTAACCCTAGGTCCAATCGGAACCCTAACCGGATCTGTGTACCTAGCCCTCAACATAACCCTAACCCTAGGTCCAATCGGAACCCCAACCGGATCTGTAACCCTAGCCCTCAACATAACCCTAACCCTAGGTCCAATCGGAACCCTAACAGGATCTGTACCCCAGCCCTCAACATAACCCTAACCCTAGGTCCAATCGGAACCCTAACCGGATCTCTACCCCTTGCCCTCTACATAACCCTAACACTAGGTCCAATCGGAACCCTAACCGGATATCTAACACTAGCCCTCAACATAACCCTAACCCTAGGTCCAATCGGAACCCTAACCGGAACTATATCCCTAGCTCTCAACATAACCCTAACCCTAGGTCCAATCGGAACCATAACCGGATCTCTATCCCTGGCCCTCAACATAACCCTAACCCTAGGTCCAACCGGAACCCTAACCGGATTTCTAACCCTAGCCTTCAACATAACTCTAACCCTAGGTCCAATCGGAACCCTAACCGGATTTCTAACCCTAGCCTTCAACATAACCCTAACCCTAGGTCCAATCGGAACCCTAACCGGATTTCTAAACCTAGCCTTCAACATAACCCTAACCCTAGGTCCAATCGGAACCCTAACCGGATCTCTAACCCTAGCCCACAACATAACCCTAACCCTAGGTCCAATCGGAACCCTAACCGGATCTGTGTACTTAGCCCTCAACATAACCCTAACCCTAGGTCCAATCGGAACCCCAACCGGATCTCTAACCCTACCCCTCAACATAACCCTAACCCTAGGTCCAATCGGAAGCCTAACCGGATCTCTAACCCTGGCCCTCAACATAACCCTAACCCTAGGTCCAATCGGAACCCTAACCGGATCTCTAACCCTAGCCCTCAACATAACCCTAACCCTAGGTCCAATCAAAACACTAACTGGATCTCTAACCCAAGCCCTCAACGTAACCCTAACCCTAGGTCCAATCGGAAGCCTAACCGGATCTCTAACCCTAGCCCTCAACATAACCCTAACCCTAGGTCCAATCGGAACCCTAACCGGATCTCTAACCCTAGCCCTCAACATAACCCTAACCCTAGGTCCAATCAAAACACTAACTGGATCTCTAACCCAAGCCCTCAACGTAGCCCTAACCGTAGGTCCAATCGGAACCCTAACCGGATCTCTAACCCTAGCCCTCAATATAACCCTAACCATAGGTCCAATCAGAACCCTAACCGGATCTCTAACCCTATCCCTCAACATAACCCTAAACCTAGGTCCAATCGGAACCCTAACCGGATTTCTAACCCTAGCCTTCAACATAACCCTAACCCTAGGTCCAATCGGAACCCTAACCGGATCTGTATACCTAGCCCTCAACATAACCCTAACCCTAGGTCCAATCGGAACCCTTACGGGATTTCTAACCATAGCCTTCAACATAACCCTAACCCTAGGTCCAATCGGAACCCTAACCGGATCTGTGTACCTAGCCCTCAACATAACCCAAACCCTAGGTCCAATCGGAACCCCAACCGGATCTCTAACCCTAGCCCTCAACATAACCCTAACCCTAGGTCCAATCGGAAGCCTAACCGGATCTCTAACCCTAGCCCTCAACATAAACCTAAACCTAGGTCCATTCGGAACCCTAACCGGATCTCTAACTCTAACCCTCAACAAAACCCTAAGCCTAGGTCCAATCGGAACCCTAACCGGAACTCTAACCCTAGCCCTCAAAATAACCCTAACCCTAGGGCCAATCGGAACCCTAAGCGGATCTCTAACCTTAGCGTTCAACATATCACTAACCCTAGGTTCAATCGGAACCCTAAACGGATATCTAACCCTAGCCCTCAACATAACCCTAACCCTAGGTCCAATCGGAACCCTAAACGGATATCTAACCCTAGCCCTCAACATAACCCTAACCCTAGGTCCAATCGGAACCCTAACCGGACCTGCGTACCTAGCCCTCAACATAACGCTAACCCTAGGTCCAATCGGAACCCCAACCGGATCTCTAACACTAGCCCTCAACATAACCCTAACCCTAGGTCCAATCGGAAGCCTAACCTGATCTCTAACCCTAGCCCTCAACATAACCCTAACCCTAGGTCCAATGGGAACCCTAACCGGATCTCTAACCCTAGCCCTCAACATAACCCTAACCCTAGGTCCAATCGGAACCCTAAGCGGATCTCTAACCCTAGCGCTCAACATATCACTAACCCTAGGTCCAATCGGAACCCTAAAGGGATATCTAAGCCTAGCCCTCAACATAACCCTAACCCTAGGTCCAATCGGAACCCTAAACGGATATCTAACCCTAGCCCTCAACATAACCCTAACCCTAGGTCAAATCGGAACCCTAACCGGATATCTAACCCTAGCCCTCAACATAACCCTAACCCTAGTTCCAATCGTAACCCTAACAGGATCTCTACCCCAGCCCTCAACTTAACCCTAACCCTAGGTCCAATCGGAACCCTAACCGGATCTCTACCACTCGCCCTCAACATAACCCTAACCCGAGGTCCAATCGGAACCCTAACCGGTTCTCTACATCTCGCCCTCAACATAACCCTAAACCTTGGTCCAATCGGAACCCTAACCGGATAACTAACACTAGCCCTCAACATAACCATAACCCTAGGTCCAATCGGAACCCTAACCGGATCTCTAACCCTAGCTTTCAACATAACCCTAACCCTAGGTCCAATCGGAACCCTAACCGGATCTCTAACCCTAGCCCTCAACATAACCCTGAACCTAGGTACAATCGGAACCCTAACCGGATCTGTATACCTAGCCCTAAACATAACCCTAACCCTTGGTCCAATCGGAACCCTAACCGGATCTCTAACCCTAGCCCTCAACATAACCCTAACCCTAGGTCCAATCGGAACCCTAAGCGGATATCTAACCCTAGCCCTCAACATAACCCTAACCCTAGGTCCAATCGGAACCCTAACCGGATCTCTAACCCTAGGCCTCAACATAACCCTAACCCTAAGTCCAATCGGAACCCTAACCGGATTTCTAACCCTACCCTTCAACATAACCCTAACCCTAGGTCCAATCGGAACCCTAACCGAATCTGTATACCTATCCCTCAACATAACCCTAACCCTAGGTCCAATCGGAACCCAAACCGGATCTGTATACCTAGCCCTCAACATAACCCTAACCCTAGGTCCATTCGGAACCCTAACCAGATCTCTAACCCTAGCCCTCAACATAACCCTAACACTAGGTCCAATCGGAACCCTAACCGGATTTCTAACCCTAGCCTTCAACATAACCCTAACCCTAGGTCCAATCGGAACCTAACCGGATCCGTATACCTAGCCCTCAACATAACCCTAACCCTAGGTCCAATCGGAACCCTAACCGGATCTGTATACCTAGCCCTCAACATAACCCTAACCCTAGGTGCAATCGGAACCCTAACCGGATCTCTAACCCTAGCCCTCAACATAACCCTAACCCTAGGTCCAATCGGAACCCTAACCGGATCTGTATACCTAGCCCTCAACATAACCCTAACCTTAGGTCCAATCGGAACCCTAACCGGATCTGTATACCTAGCCATCAACATAACCCTAACCCTAGGTCCAATCGGAACCCTTACCGGATTTCTAACCATAGCCTTCAACATAACCCTAACCCTAGGTCCAATCGGAACCCTAACCGGATCTGTGTACCTAGCCCTCAACATAACCCTAACCCTAGGTCCAATCGGAACCCCAACCGGATCTGTAACCCTAGCCCTCAACATAACCCTAACCCTAGGTCCAATCGGAACCCTAACAGGATCTCTACCCCAGCCCTCAACATAACCCTAACCCTAGGTCCAATCGGAACCCTAACCGGATCTCTACCCCTTGCCCTCTACATAACCCTAACACTAGGTCCAATCGGAACCCTAACCGGATATCTAACACTAGCCCTCAACATAACCCTAACCCTAGGTCCAATCGGAACCCTAACCGGAACTATATCCCTAGCTCTCAACATAACCCTAACCCTAGGTCCAATCGGAACCATAACCGGATCTCTATCCCTGGCCCTCAACATAACCCTAACCCTAGGTCCAACCGGAACCCTAACCGGATTTCTAACCCTAGCCTTCAACATAACTCTAACCCTAGGTCCAATCGGAACCCTAACCGGATTTCTAACCCTAGCCTTCAACATAACCCTAACCCTAGGTCCAATCGGAACCCTAACCGGATTTCTAAACCTAGCCTTCAACATAACCCTAACCCTAGGTCCAATCGGAACCCTAACCGGATCTCTAACCCTAGCCCACAACATAACCCTAACCCTAGGTCCAATCGGAACCCTAACCGGATCTGTGTACTTAGCCCTCAACATAACCCTAACCCTAGGTCCAATCGGAACCCCAACCGGATCTCTAACCCTACCCCTCAACATAACCCTAACCCTAGGTCCAATCGGAAGCCTAACCGGATCTCTAACCCTGGCCCTCAACATAACCCTAACCCTAGGTCCAATCGGAACCCTAACCGGATCTCTAACCCTAGCCCTCAACATAACCCTAACCCTAGGTCCAATCAAAACACTAACTGGATCTCTAACCCAAGCCCTCAACGTAACCCTAACCCTAGGTCCAATCGGAACCCTAAGCGGATCTCTAACCTTAGCGTTCAACATATCACTAACCCTAGGTTCAATCGGAACCCTAAACGGATATCTAACCCTAGCCCTCAACATAACCCTAACCCTAGGTTCAATCGGAACCCTAACCGGATTTCTAACCCTAGCCCTCAACATAACCCTAACCCTAGTTCCAATCGGAACCCTAACAGGATCTCTTCCCCAGCCCTCAACATAACCCTAACCCTAGGTCCAATCAGAACCCTAACCGGATCTCTACCCCTCGCCCTCAACATAACCCTAACCCGAGGTCCAATCGGAACCCTAAGCGGATCTCTAACCTTAGCGTTCAACATATCACTAACCCAAGGTTCAATCGGAACCCTAAACGGATATCTAACCCTAGCCCTCAACATAACCCTAACCCTAGGTCCAATCGGAACCCTAAACGGATATCTAACCCTAGCCCTCAACATAACCCTAACCCTAGGTTCAATCGAAACCCTAACCGGATTTCTAACCCTAGCCCTCAACATAACCCTAACCCTAGTTCCAATCGGAACCCTAACAGGATCTCTACCCCAGCCCTCAACATAACCCTAACCCTAGGTCCAATCACAACCTAACCGGATCTCTACCCCTCGCCCTCAACATAACCCTAACCCGAGGTCCAATCGGAACCCTAACCGGATATATAACACTAGCCCTCAACACAACCCTAACCCCAGGTCCAATCAGAACCCTAACCGGATCTCTACCCCTCGCCCTCAACATAACCCTAAACCTTGGTCCAATCGGAACCCTAACCGGATATAAAACACTAGCCCTCAACATAACCCTAACCCTAGGTAAAAATCGGAACCCTAACGGGATCTGTAACCCTAGCTCTCAACATAACCCTAACCCTAGGTCCAATCGGAACCCTAACCGGATCTCTAACCCTAGCCCTCAACATAACCCTAACCCTAGGTCCAATCGGAACAGTAAACGGATATCTAAACCTAGCCCTCAACATAACCCTAACCCTTGGTCCAATTGGAACCCTAACCGGACCTCTAACCCTGGCCCTCAACATAACCCCAATCCTAGGTCCAATCCGAACCCTAACCGGATCTCTAACCCTAGCCCACAACATAACCCTAACCCTAGGTCCAATCGGAACCCTAACCGGATCCGTAACCTAGCCCTCAACATAACCCTAACCCTAGGTCCAATCGGAACCCAAACCGGATCTCTAAATCTAGCCCTCAACATAACCCTAACCCTAGGTCCAATCGGAACCCTAACCGCATCTCTAACCCTAGCCCTCAACATAACCCTAAACCTAGGTACAATCGGAACCCTTACCTGATTTCTAACCATAGCCTTCAACATAACCCTAACCCTAGGTCCAATCGGAACCCTAACCGGATCTGTGTACCTAGCCCTCAACATAACCCTAACCCTAGGTCCAATCGGAACCCCAACCGAATCTGTAACCCTAGCCCTCAACATAACCCTAACCCTAGGTCCAATCGGAACCCTAACAGGATCTCTACCCCAGCCCTCAACATAACCATAACCCTAGGTCCAATCGGAACCCTAACCGGATCCTTACCCCTTGCCCTCAACATAACCCTAACACTAGGTCCAATCGGAACCCTAACCGGATATCTAACACTAGCCCTCAACATAACCCTAACCCTAGGTCCAATCGGAACCCTAACCGGATTTCTAAACCTAGCCTTCAACATAACTCTAACCCTAGGTCCAATCGGAACCCTAACCGGATTTCTAACCCTAGCCTTCAACATAACCCTAACCCTAGGTCCAATCGGAACCCTAACTGGATTTCTAAACCTAGCCTTCAACATAACCCTAACCCTAGGTCCAATCAGAACCCTAACCGGATCTCTACCCCTCGCCCTCAACATAACCCTAACCCGAGGTCCAATCGGAACCCTAACCGGATATATAACACTAGCCCTCAACACAACCCTAACCCCAGGTCCAATCAGAACCCTAACCGGATCTCTACCCCTCGCCCTCAACATAACCCTAAACCTTGGTCCAATCGGAACCCTAACCGGATATATAACACTAGCCCTCAACATAACCCTAACCCTAGGTAAAAATCGGAACCCTAACCGGATCTCTAACCCTAGCTCTCAACATAAGCCTAACCCTAGGTCCAATCGGAACCCTAACCGGATCTCTAACCCTAGCCCTCAACATAACCCTAACCCTAGGTCCAATCTGAACAGTAAATGGATATCTAAACCTAGCCCTCAACATAACCCTAACCGTTGGTCCAATTGGAACCCTAACCCGATCTCTAACCCTGGCCCTCAACATAACCCTAACCCTAGGTCCAATCGGAACTGTAAACGGATCTCTAACCCTAGCCCACAACATAACCCTAACCCTAGGTCCAATCGGAACCCTAAGCGGATCTGTATACCTAGCCATCAACATAACCCTAACACCTAGGTCCAATCGGAACCCTTACCTGATTTCTAACCATAGCCTTCAACATAACCCTAACCCTAGGTCCAATCGGAACCCTAACCGGATCTGTGTACCTAGCCCTCAACATAACCCTAACCCTAGGTCCAATCGGAACCCCAACCGAATCTGTAACCCTAGCCCTCAACATAACCCTAACCCTAGGTCCAATCGGAACCCTAACAGGATCTCTACCCCAGCCCTCAACATAACCATAACCCTAGGTCCAATCGGAACCCTAACCGGATCCTTACCCCTTGCCCTCAACATAACCCTAACACTAGGTCCAATCGGAACCCTAACCGGATATCTAACACTAGCCCTCAACATAACCCTAACCCTAGGTCCAATCGGAACCCTAACCGGATTTCTAAACCTAGCCTTCAACATAACTCTAACCCTAGGTCCAATCGGAACCCTAACCGGATTTCTAACCCTAGCCTTCAACATAACCCTAACCCTAGGTCCAATCGGAACCCTAACTGGATTTCTAAACCTAGCCTTCAACATAACCCGAACCCTAGGTCCAATCGGAACCCTAACCGGATCTCTAACCCTAGCCCACAACATAA